>NC_142695.1:33195265-33349550 GCF_029641045.1 Salvia hispanica
ATTTATATGCTTTCTTTTAATGCTTTCTTAGTTTAAGAACTTGTTTTACTTGCATTTGTCTCGGATTTCAGTAGTTAAATTTGTTTGAAGCATATTTTGATTTGAACGTTTGAATGAAGTTAAGTTTTTATGGTTTTATTTGAGTTTTAGCTTTGTTATTGCTTTAAATCTCTCTAGTTAGCTAGATCTGATAGTTTTATGTTGATTTCTGTTGTTTAAGTGCTTGAATCTGCCTAGCTTAGTTAGATCTAGTCTTTCCTCAAGTGTTTACAAGTTTTAATCGGTTTAAGTTTCACAAAAATGCATGGAATTCATTTTTGTTTGTTTCTGTCACTTTGTCCTATTGACCAGTATGCGTAAATCTCAGTTTTTCTTGCTTTCGTTCTTGATTTCAAGTTAAGTATTGCATTTACGAATTTTTGAGCTTGAGCATTCATCAATGGAGTTTGTTAGATCTAGTTAGTTTAGCTTGGTGAAGAAGAAAATGTCACAATCAAAGATATGTTGCTTTTGTTACTTTTTGCTTTTGTACTTGCACTTTTTCAGCTTTTCTGCAACCCAGCAGCCAGTCTGCCAGCATGTCCTTTGATTTCCTTTACCTTTTGTCTAGTAGCTTCTCATATGCACAACTAGGTGTCCAGCTTTCACAATCACGTACACATCCAGTAGCATTAAGCATTTAGTTACCTACTGGTCAGTATAGGTAGAGTCTCATTTTAATTTTACGCCTAGAACTCAACCCCAAAAGCGTGGTAGCTAACCAACCCTTCCAAAATGTCTTTGCAATTGCACTTCGCCTACATCCATCTCTGTGGGATCGACCCTTACTCTACTATACTAGCCAGTAGAAGTGGGTTGAGGTATTTTTGTTGACAAGAGGTTTTAGGCACAGACCCAACGACACAGCTAGGTCTAGGCACCCTCCTGGCCAGTTGAAACGCACACACAAGAGTCGCCACCCCTTAATATAAAACCTCGTCCCTGTCAAAAGCTGCATTGCATATACGTGGTTCCGTCCGCCAGAGTACAAGCCTCGAGGCGATATGATCGGCTTGATAGGAGTACTACTCCCAGCCATGGCAGCTGCAAGGGACGGACCGCCGCTTGGTCCTCCACCGCACAAGTATCCGCCAAGTCAGGCCCGCCGATGGAGATATCGTCGCGATAAGGAGCCGCATGTTGATCGTGTCCCTACTAAGCCAAGACTTAAGGCTAATGCGGCTAACCCTTTGATCATCCATGGGAATGTGGAGGACATGCGTGCGATAACTCCACCGCCCCCGGATGTTGGTGAATATGGCGAGAATGAGGGACCGGACGAGGAAGGACCTGCTTTGGAAATGGATGAGGACGAGGACCCCGAGGAGGATATGAACGACATCGACTAGGAGTGATAGTCGTGGAATATTTGTTTTGCTTCCCCCATGTTTTTTTTGGATTGATATGCTTGATTTTCTACCCACTTTCGTTAGTTTTGCTACTCTTTGATTTTGATACTAAGACCTCTATGAGGCAACGTTTTTGATTAATATGCCATGGGGAGATATTATTTTTGATGCAATAGATTGCCTTTCGTACATGGTACAAATTATCTATCACTATGTTATCACGCCATCACATCATGCCTCTTATCGCACCACCATCTTTAAGTACCTTATGGCGCCCTGTACTCGCCAATTACCTTGATGATATGGAACGCAGATCTTTTGATAACCTTGACGCAACCGATTTTTTTGTAATAATGATTGACACTACTCTTTGCAATCCGTCTATGTGACGAACTTTTGATATCTTGTGCTTGGCCATATACTCTAAAAAAATTGACCCATGAACCTTGTTATTCAACTATACCACGTGACTATTGTTAGAATCATGGGAATAATTCGTGTGTTGATAAACCAGAATGCCGCCGAGACGCCACCGAGAACAAACTCCTCAAATGGAGGAAGAGGACAGCGTGTCACAACCCATCCCGCATCCTCCGCCTCCTCCGCCTCCACCGCCTCCGGTCGATCGAGAAATTGTGAAGCTATTTTTGGAGCAAAAGCCACCTGTGTTTGACGGATTGGGAGAATCGGCCAAGGCTGAATCTTGGATCCGGGCAATAGAGCGCATCTTCGCGATTTTGAGATGCAACGATAGAGAACGCATGAGTTGTGTGACCCATCAACTGACTGAGGCAGCTGACTTTTGGTGGGATACTAGAACGAAGACTATGCCACGAAACCAAGTAGAGGCGATGACATGGGAAGGTTTCAAGTCGGAAATATACAATAAGTATGTGCCGAAGAGCTATCGGAAAGCAAAGGCATCTGAGTTTCACAATCTGACTCAAGGACGCATGACGGTGACCGAGTACGATCGAGCGCTCAACAACATGACCCGGTATGCCCCCGATCAAGTCGACACCGATGAGAAGCTGTCCGACAAGTTCCGTGAGGGACTAAAACCCGAGATAAGAATGTCGTTGGCCAGCCGAGGGAGACTCCCCTACACCGAAGCATTAGCACTTGCGCTAGATATTGAGGCAGCAATGCCTAAGGAGAGAGCTAAGGAGAACACTATCTCGTCTTTGCCCCCACCGCACTACTCCAGAGAGAAACGGAAGTGGGATGAGCCTAGAACTTCACACGATGGAAAACGGCACCAGTCGAGCCAGCATCGATCCCAGCACGGAGGAGGGCAGCATACGTCTAGCCAGAGAGGAGACTACCGACCTAGGGCACCACAATGCAATGTGTGCTCTAAGTACCATTTCAGAGAATGTCGGTACCAGAACGTGATTAAGTGCTACACTTGTGGAGGAAACGGTCACTTCTCTAGGGAGTGTCCAAATAACAAGGTAGGATCGGGATTGAGACAGAACGATCAGGGATCCCGTCAACAAGCGAGGGCACCGCAGAATGAATCGGGAAGAAATCGCGACCCATCATCGCGGCAACAACAACCTCACCGCCCCAGACTTCCTCCCCAAGCTAGAGCGTTCGCGCTGGAACAGAAGAAGCCGAAGAAAGAGCAAGAGGATCGTGGGAAAGGAAACTTGACAAGTATGGCGAAATTCTTGATACCCCCGTTGTTGTGTTGTTTGACACGGGCGCATCGCACTTATTTATATCTGAACTATGTGTGCACACTTTGAGCTTGCCTACTAGCGAATCTGAATGTAGAATGATGGTGTCCTCACCAGTAGGAGGAATGATAGAAATATCTAGAACGTGCTCGAACGTAGAAATTGTCATGGGAGAACTTAAGATAGTTGCTCACAACTTGCAAGTCATAAAAATGGAGGATATTGACATAATCTTGGGAATGGACTGGCTGACAACGAACTTTGCGACGATTCGTTGTAAGGAGAGGCAGATATCTGTACAAGCTCCGGGAAGCGAACCCATCATATACCATGGAATCTCGATGAACCAGCGAACCGCCATCATATCCGCGCTTCAGGCGACCGCAATGATGAAAAAATAGTGAACCGCCTATCTTGTCTACCTCCATGGAGAAGAGAAGGACTAGGAGAAGATGGAAGAGGTCGCTGTCGTGCAAGAATTCCATACGTTTTTCCAGAAGTGTTACCTGGACCACCGCCAGATCGACAATTGGAGTTCACGGTTGACCTTGAACCGGGAGCCGCACCCGTATCCAAGGCACCATATCGAATGGCGCCTAAAGAGTTGGAGGAATTAAAGATACAACTCCAAGAACTCATGGACCTAGGTTTTATTAGGCCTAGCGTCTCGCCATGGGGTGCACCAGTACTTTTCGTGAAGAAGAAGGACGGGTCGATGAGAATGTGTATCGACTATAGGGAGTTGAACAAATTGACTCTAAAGAACAAGTATCCACTGCCGAGGATAGATGACTTGTTCGATCAACTTCGAGGAGCAGGCGTGTTTTCAAAGATGGACTTGAGGTCCGGATATCATCAGCTAAGAGTTCGAAGGGAGGACATACCGAAGACCGCATTTCGATGAGGTATGGACACTACGAGTTCGTTGTGATGCCGTTCGGCCTAACGAATGCCCCAGCGGTGTTCATGGACTTGATGAATCGAATATTCCATCCGTACTTGGATAAATTCGTTTTAGTCTTCATAGATAACGTACTAGTCTACTCAAAGAACGAGAAGGAGCATGAGGAGCACCTACGAATCACGTTGGAGACGTTGAGGACCGAGAAGTTGTACGCCAAATTCAGCAAGTGTGAATTCTGGCTGAAGGAAGTGGACTTTCTAGGACATATTGTGTAGGCAGAAGGAATCCGAGTGGACCCCGCCAAGGTTGAGACGGTACAACAATGGAAGTCGCCTTCAACACCAAATGAAATTCAAAGTTTCCTAGGATTGGCAGGATACTACCGAAGGTTCATAGAAGGATTCTCCAAGATAGCGAGACCAATGACGCAACAACTTAAGAAGGGAGTCAAGGTGAATTGGACCCCAGAGTGTGAAGCAAGTTTTAAACTCTTGAAGGAGAAGTTGACAACCGCGCCAGTGTTAGGAGCGAACTACGTAGTCTACACCGATGCTTCGAAGGTTGGACTAGGATGTGTGTTGATGCAAAACAACAAGGTGATCGCCTACGCGTCACGACAGTTGAGACCATACGAGTTGAATTACCCAACGCACGATTTGGAGTTAGCAGCAGTGGTACATGCCCTAAAGATTTGGAGGCATCATCTCTACGGAGTTAGATGTGAAATCTTTACGGACCACAAGAGCTTAAAGTATTTCTTCGAGCAGAGAGACTTGAATATGCGACAACGAAGATGGCTCGAACTAGTGAAGGACTACGATTGTGGCATCAACTACCACCCCGGCAAAGCAAATGTGGTGGCAGATGCTTTGAGACGTAGAGATCATTCGCAAATAGCTACTTTTCTGACGGAAGAGGAGAGCTTGATACGAGAATTTAGCAAAATGCGATTAAAAGTGATAAGAGCACCCGAAACAGTGGAAGGGCGAATTGCCACTTTGGTGGTTAAACCAGATCTGAAAACGAGAATCGTTGCAGCGCAACGGATGGATGCGGAACTAGAGGAAATCCGAATTGAAGTGAGAACCGGTGAATCCGGAAAATTTAGTGAGGAGTCCGACAACGCCCTCATCTTTGAAGGAAGGTTGTGCGTACCAAACAACGAGGAACTTAAGAACGAGATTATGAGCGAAGCTCATGAAACTCCATACACTGCCCACCCTGGGAGCACGAAGATGTACCAAGACTTGAAAAAGTCCTTTTGGTGGAATGGCATGAAGAGAGATATCGCGGCATTTGTGGAACGTTGCTTAGCCTGCCAACAGGTGAAGGCATTACATCAACGACCGCATGGAAAATTACAACCATTGGAGATACCCGAGTGGAAATGGGAGCACATCGCCATGGATTTTGTGACGGCCTTGCCGAAGACCCTAAATGGGAACACCGCAATCTGGGTGATTATAGATCGACTTACCAAGAGTGCGCATTTCATACCGATTCCGGTAACCTATTGGTCGAGCAAGCTGGCTCGGATCTACATAAAGGAGATCGTGCGATTGCACGGAGTCCCAGTGACAATTACGTCTAATCGTGACCCGAATTTCACATCGAAATTTTGGATTAGTCTACAGCGCGAGCTTGGAACACGATTGAATTTTAGCATGGCGTTTCACCCGCAATCCGATGGGCAATCCGAGAGGACGATCCAAACCCTCGAGGATATGTTGAGAGCCGTGATACTCGACCGCGGTGGAAGTTGGGAGTCCGTACTACCGCTAATTGAATTTGCTTACAATAACAGCTTCCAAGCAACAATCAGCATGGCGCCATATGAAGCCTTATACGGAAGAAAATGTAGATCGCCGCTCTACTGGGATGAAGTTGGAGAGCGACGGGTGCTAGGACCCGATGCGGTCGAAGAGATGGTTGAAGTCGTTCGACAAATTCGTGTGAGAATAAAGGAAGCCCAGGACAGACAAAAGTCAGACGCTGACGTCCAACGAACCGACTTACAATTTCAAGCCGGAGATAAGGTTTTTCTTAAAGTGTCCCCGTCGAAAGGGATAACGCGTTTTGGTGTTAAAGGAAAATTGAAACCACGTTTTATCGGGCCTTACGAAATTCTATAAGGAATAGGACCTGTAGCCTATCGATTGGCGCTACCGCCAAGTCTCGGAAACGTTCACAACGTCTTTCACGTATCGCAGTTGCGAAAATATGTGTTCGATCCGAAGCACGTGATTCACTACGAAGAAGTCGCGCTGAATTTCGACTTGAGCTACAAAGAGAGACCCCGAATGATCTTGGACCGAAAGGTTCAGAATTTGAGAAATAAATCCATTGCTAGCGTGAAAGTACTATGGAGGAACCACGAATATGAAGAAGCCACGTGCGAGCTTGAAGACAAGATGATAGAACTGTACCCGGAACTTTTTCCATGAAGTTCCAAATTTCAGGACGAAATTTCTTTTAAGGGTGGTGGAATGTAACGCCCCACTTTTTCAAACCCTAATTTTCGTGTTATAAAATTTTTGCATTAAATGCCTTAAATGCTATGATATGTGGATTAATTGATGAGTGATTAATTACATGATGTCTTTGTGACCTAATTGTGTATGGGAGTTGAGATTGAGTTGAATAGTCAACTTGTTGAAAATATGACGTGGCTATTGAATAGTCAAAGATGTGGAAAATATGACGTGGCCGTTGAAAGGTCAATGCGTTGAGAAAATGAAGAGAAAATAAAGAGATGATTGATTTGGTGTGAATATTTGATGCGGAGTAATATAATTGTGGTGGATTATTTTTTCCTAAGGGATGAGTGAGAATTAAATGGGAGCATTATTTAATCATGTGGAATTTTCGACCTCCTCCTAGTTATTGAAGAAAAAATCCTATTTTTTTTCTTGGATTTAATTATTGCTTGGGATAATTATCCAAATTAAATCCAAAGTCCAAATATTCCTTATTTATTGATGAAATTTTTGAAACCCTATATTATCTCAAGGGTAATTTTCGAAATCTCCTATTTTATGGGATAAGGGATTTTAATATTATATTATTTGATCCCTTATTTATTCTCTTCCATGAATAAATATAAATATGCTAGAATATCTTACCATATTTTTCCATATCTAAGAAGATATTGTCATATCCTAATTAAATTAGGATTTGAATTTAAATTCCTTGTGGGAGAGGCATAAAAATCGCCTACTACTATTATTTGGGGAGGATTTTATTATTTTATTCTGCTTCGTGATATATTATTCTACTCTGTGAAATATTCAAATTAAATCATAGGCTAATTAAATAGCCTAAGAAATTCGAAATCCTCCATTTTCTCAACGGTTTTAACGCCAGTTACACCAACAAATCTTTCCAAATCTTTATTTATTTAATTATTGGATTATATCTTGCACTCTATAAATAAGAGTGAGAACCTAACCCTAGCACATCATAAATCACGCCCCCCACTCCCAATTTTCGTTCTCTCCTCTCTCCCCACTCTCTCAAATTTTTCTTCTACTTTCTCCATTAATTATTCATCTCTTGGAGAAGAATTGAAGCTGATATTCAAGATTTTGTTGAAGAATCAAGATCCTATTTGTTTCTACCGTTTGTTTTTGCAAGAAAAGGTACTTCTATTATTAATCTTTTCTTCCTCTACCGATTAATCGGTGTTCTTGAGTCCACATGCATTTAGATTGAGTGAAGGGGAATTATAATGATGAACTTGGGATGCATGTGATAAGTGTGTGTGTGTGACCGAGTGTGTGTGTGTGCGTGCACGCCTCGGAAGGCGTGCACATGTGTTGTGTTCGTGTGCGTGTGGTGTGTGTGTGTAGAACACTCATGCGCGACACGATTTAATGGTGAATCTGGACTTGTTATTCGAATAAAAATGATATACTAATCGTACTTTGATTTTTGGATGATGATATTAAAGATTTATCGATGAGAAAAAGTGAAACGTGGGAACATGCATGATTTTGAATCAATGTTCGAAACTGATTTGTGATACGCCTAATTTAAAGGTGATACTTCGCGCTCTCAGCGTGATAAACGAGGAGAAGAGAATACTTTCGAGCTAAGCCGACGAGGTGGGCTTTCTTTTAAAATAAGGACATTGTCCTAAACTGATATTGATGAGAATGAGATATGTGTTATCATGCCTTGATTTGTTTTGTCGTGCCTATCCCTCGTGGCTATGCCACTATTGATTTAATCGAATTCGGATCCTTGTAGAGCCGCAAACTCTACTTAGGTTAGTGTACACCAATGTTAGACCGAGTGCTGGCGTACGGGTCGGCCGGTCTAATGACCTAGATTGCGGCCGCATTCCTTGTCATGTAGAATGAGGATATGGTAAACGTCGATGTGAAAAATGGTTGCGCGACCGTGATATTTGATAAAGAATATATATTGTGGTGCCTCGGGCCTTTCTAAAGATAAAACCCCGATGGACACTTGAAAATGACATGATAACTATTTTTGTGATAAAACTGTTTTCGGCAATGAGTCCACTGAGTATGATTATACTCCCTGCATGTGTTTTTCCTATGTGCAGGTTGAGCGGTGACGAGCGGGCGGCGGTGTTGAGTAGGAAATAATAACATGATCTGTTGAAACTTTAAGTGTCGTTGTGTCTCCATACATAGCTTCACTTCTCTCTTGGTTGCTTCCGCTATATTATGAAAACTTGTGATCTTTTGGTTGGGTTGAATTCTTTTATTTCGTGGGAATATTTTAGATATGAAACAGATGAGATTATTTTGGGAACTTTGCTATTTCGGAGCATTTATTGTGATAGCTTTTTTTGTTGGATTCCATTGCTAAGGCATTATTCTTCTCCTACTTAATTGTTCATTAAATGCTCTGGTAAAATTTACTTTAAATGAGACCCTAGCCTATGATCGTTGTTGCATTTAAGTCTTCCTAGATAGCGATCGTCATTATTATTGTAACAGCCCAGAATTCTAGGGTACAATAAATACGGGGGCTGCTACCAAAACGGACTTCAAAGCACTGAGAATAAAGCCTAGGGTTTCAATAAAAGAGGTTCGACTAAGGCATTAAACGAACTAACAAGCCCTAAGTCAACGATTTAGTCAAGAGGAATAAATGAAGGATAAATATCATAAAACGTGATCGAAATCAGAAGGGGTTCAACATGAGTCAACAGAACCACAACAAGTCTCAAACTTCTAACTCAAAAGGGGCAAACTCAAAGTAATCAAAGAGTACTAGAATGCGTCAAGAATTCAGCGGAAAAGACCAAGAGTAGTGGAGCCATGTATGGAGACACGACTACACTCAGTGTTCAGAACAACCGTCTTAATTAATTAATGAGGTCAACACCCGCCACCGCTCGTCGCCATTCAACCTGCACATAAGGAAAACACATGCAGGGCTGAGTATTTTGAAATACTCAGTGAGCTCGTTGCCAAAACATTTTATAAGTTATGACACCCTTACCAAGTGTACTCGAGTTTTACATTTTATCAAAACAAAAATATCATCGAGTATCACAAAATATTTTTCATAGATTGGCCAATCAAATATCTCCCATTTTCTCATCAAATTCCACAATCTCAATCATATCCAAGGTGCGACGAAAGTGTGGCCACGATCCCCTCGTGTACACAGCCTGGTAGGGTTTGCGGCCCGTACTTAGACCCGAATTCGTATAAGCATATCAAGTGTCACATTAAAAACAAACATAGGTATGGCATAACAGTTAAACCACCCTTATAACACCAAACAACATTTTGATAAAATAAAAGAGAGTTTTTAGAGTAAAGCCCACCTCGACTGTTTAGATTTCAAGTAAGTTTCTCTTTTCCTTTATCTGACTTTGCAACCGGGGTTTCACCTTTTAAATCACATAGGTACATACAAATCAAATTCACAATTCAAAACCTAATTCATGCATGTCTCGACGTTTTTCCCTTTTCCCAACGACTTAACTTAATATGACCAAACATAAACATGTTCACTATATATAATTTACTCGCATATCAACTCTAGATCTAACATCAACATATATCGCACATGAGTATTTTGCCACAACACACACACACACACTCGACACACACGACACACACGCACATCACACACACATCATGCATACATATTTTCTATATCCCTTTTATCCCACTTTCGCTCAATTAACATGCATGAAGGTTCAAGAATACCGATTAATCGGTTAGAAAGAAAAGGATTCGAGTAGAAGAAGAAGATAATTATAAGAATACCTTTTTGAGAAAAACGATCGGTAGAAAGTAAGTAAAGGCTTGGTTCTCCGAAAATTCTTGGATCAAACTTCAATTTCTTCTCAAAGGATGAAGGATTAATGGAGTAGAGTAGAAGAACATTGAGAGAGAGTGAAAGAGGGGGAGGGACGAAAAATACATGGGGGCTAGGGTTAGGTTTTGGCTCCTTATTTATAGAGTCCAATAAGATCTTTAGGTAAATAAATAGAATATTTGGTAAGATCTTATTCTTCACAATTAAATAAATAAATATTGTGAAGTAGGAAGGAATAATTAACAAAAATAGACTAGGGTCTCAAGCATGGAAATTTCGAAATATATGGCTCTCCATTAGCTAAGATTTTGTTTTGGTATATTTTACGGAGTAGAATAAAATATCACGGAGAAAATTAAATAAATAAATAAAAATCCTCACCAATTTGGAGAATGGAACTAGGCGTGTATTAGCTAAGGAATGAGTTTTTTTAATATTAACTAAAATAGAATATGACAAGATCTCTTGAGGTATGGAAAGATTTGGTAGAATATTTAAATTCTAGGTATGGAAGGAAATCAAATAAGGAATCAATAAAATAAGCAAAATATTATTTCCTCCCCAACATGGTGATTTTCGAAAATCACTATTAAATAAGGGGGTGTCGATTTTCCCATTAAAATAAGGAATAATTGGGTCTTGGATTTAATTTGGATAAATATCCCAAGAATTAAATTAAATCCGGAAAAATAGAATTTCTTCTTCAAAAGTCAAGGGGGTCGAAAATCTCAAGAATTGAGTGGCTAGTATTTATGGAAATTTTCTCTAATATTCTCACTCACCCTTAAACGAATATTTCACCTCATAAATTAATAAATCACATGCCACATCACATAATCAATAAGTTTGACTTTTCAAACTTCCAACGAGAACCCTAGACTCGACTCGGCCATAGCATCTCATGCAATAAATGCATTCATGACTCCACGTCATCAATAATAAATTTTTGGGTTCTAAAATTAGGTTCGAAAATTCGGGATGTTACAATTATTGTACCCTAAAATGGCGGGTCGTTACACTATAAGACATTGCAATGAGGAATGGGCGAAGATAAAAACATTAGGGCATCCACAATGGGCGCCTTAAAGTCCGTCCGACGCATCGGGCGCGCCGCGCGCCTTAGGGCGCCCACTGCAGCACCACGCTCTATGCCGCTTCCATCCTCCGCGGACGATGCATCATTTTTTGCATCCTCCCACCTATCCTCCGCCTCGTTGTGGGGGTAAGGAGGTTGGATGATAGTCCGGACGATGCACACATTTTCATATTTTTTTAATTTTTTTGTATTTTCTTCTATATATATCACCAATTGTTTTTACTTCATTTCACACATTTTACTCCACTCTCTTCCCCATCTCAATTTCTTTCTAAATTCAATAATTGAATTCCGACCATTTTCCATATTTGCACGCATAAAAAATAAAAAATATATATTGACAATAGGATTTGCCTTTTAATTTGTGGTGTTTTTATATTTATTCTTCCTAATTGATATGTTTGTAAACATAAAATATAAAAAACAAATACTCCATCCTTTCCATATTAATAGAGTCAATTTGTCATTTTGGTACGTTCCATAGTAATAGAGTCATTTTCCTTTTCAGTAAAACTCAACACATTTTCCACCTACTTTACTCTTTCTTACTTTATACTCTCTTCATCTCTCTACCTTTTTCATTTTCCACTTTACTATCCTTTACTTAACTCATCTAACACAATTTTTCTTAATCTCCGTGCCGAAAAGAAACGTCTCCATTAGAGTATCCACAATGGAGGCTAGCCGATCGCGGGCGTTAGCCGATCCGCTAGGCAATTTAGGCTAGCTGATCGGCGAGCTCTAGCCGATTCGCGGGCGCTAGCCGATCCGCTGGCGGATGCGCTAGCCGCCATAGTAGGCTCAATTTCGTCTAGCCGGTTGCATTTTTTTTAATGTATTTTTTTATGCATTTTTTTTATTTATTGCATTTTTTAAATGTATTTTTATGCATTTTTTATTATTTTAATGTATTTTTTATGATTTTTTTTAATTATGTGATGTAATTTTTTTTAATTTATATAAAATTATTGCATTTTTTATTGCATTTTTAATGTATTTTTTTAATAAATTAGTGAGGAGTAGAGTGAGGCGGGGCATGTGTGGAAGCCCGTTTTTTTTTTAATTATGTAATTTTTTTAATTAATGTACTTTTAAAAAAAATGAAATTAATGAATATTTCCGTATATTTTTCGTTTTAATTCCGTATTTTGTGATTAATTCCGTAAATTTAGTTGTTTTTTTATTTTGTTTGTTGTGGCTAGCCTATTGCTTGTCCAGTTGCTTGTCCTGATGATGTGGCATGGGGAATTATAGTGCTGATGATGTGGCAGGAAAAGGTTATGGCTAGCCTAAACCCATTATAGATGCTCTGACTATGGAACGGATGCAGTATAAAATAGGAGTTAAAATTATAGGGGGTACTATAGGGTGTCCCACTATAGGTGAATGAGTTGGAGGATGTGGCTGAGTATAGAGCGGACTATAGGGCGCCCAATGACGGGTCGCTTATTCATTGTATAATTGAATGCTAACCCATATTTTACAATAATTCATAAAATTTATGTCATGTTAATTTTGTAAAGAATAAGAAACGCGTGGAAGTGCGTGAGGTGAATGAGCGTGGGGGAGTGGAAAGTGGAGATGCCGCAGAGAAAGGAATGGGATACAGTGGCCCGCAATTCGTGCGCTTCTGCTTTAATTATGAGAAACGAGGAACCGACTCACTGCGCCATCTCACGTGCTCACGTGATCTCTTAATCTCATATTCTCTTAATATATTTTAATAGTACTAATATATTCCTACTAATACTATATTTACACCACCAGACAATGCCCCCAGGATTTTCAATTAAATAAAGATAAAGATTAGGTTAATAAATTATAAAGTAGGGGGAAGACTTCAAGACGTTAATCACATAACCAGATAAGTACACAGTTTAAAAACTCTTCATCTTTATTTCTTTTTGCTACTGTTTTATACAAGTAGTCAATAGTGGAGTATAATAGCTTCTCATATGCCTGAATTTAAATTTAAAATTCATTATCGACTGTGAGGAGTACTTATTAGTAGAAAATCAATAATTGAGTTTGGTATTGAAACTTACAAAAGTTACCAGTACAGTACAACTTGTTATGTTGAACTATTTCAATTGTTGTAGCTATTTTTGGTTGTGTTGGGTGAAATTTTTCCATTTTTGATAAGACAAAATTACACTGTTTCATCTTATTGGGTGATATATCATCCTCCGCAATCCAACGTGAACCACAAATTTATATTTTTAAAGTCCACCCTCCATCTCTATTGTGCCGAAACTTTTTTTTTGGACACGATATATAAAGAAAATATGTTAAACAAGTTATTTGTGAAGATAATAAATTTAGAAAGTGGAAAAAATATAAAGATTAAAAAAGAGAATAAAGTAGGATAGAGATGTGTTGGTTTTTTCTAAAAAGAAAATTACCTCAACTATATAATAAGAAAATTAAAAAATGAAATATTCTCAAAGTATTAACTTTTTTAAAATAGAAATTTTTATTTTTAAAAGACAAATAAAATAAAAATAATTTTTATTTTCGAAAGACAGTAATATTTCTCTTACTATATTAAACAATACAAATATTTTGAATGAAGTGCTCGATTGCTCAATAACAGTTTGATGACAAGTCCAATCTTACGAATCTCTCCCCACAAATAATACAGTTTCCTTATGCGGGTATAATTTCTTGGCAGTGGTGATAACCGGTAAGGATCATCTAAAGTAAATCCTGATTTATCTCCTAATACGAACACATATATATGAGTGATGGACCACCATCATTTACTATGTATGTGTGTATGTATTAAGAGATGGATTAGGGTTTGCCTAGGTGATCCTCTCTTCTATACCCAAAATACAAGGCTCTTGTAATGTAAAGAGACATATGAAGTACTCACTCATGTTTCTCATAATTTGTAGTACTACCTCCGTCTCGCTTAAGATGACACGTTTTCCTTTTTAGTTTGTCCCAACTAAGATGACACATTTCCTTTTTTGGTAACTTTCTCTCTCCAATTAATACACTCAACCATCTTTTCTTACTCCTATTAAAATATTCATCTTTCTTTATCTCTCTACTTTAATACTTACACTCACCTTCTCTCTCTCCAATTTAACACTTTAACCAATAACTCCTAAAATCCCGTGTCGGCTAAGCAATGTGTCATCTTAGCCGGGACGGAGGGAGTATCATTTAATTTAGTACGAGTTCTAAGAAATGTACTTCTATGTTAGTAGTTTATAGTTTCAGTTTGATTTGGAATGGATTTTAAGAAATTGTTTGATTTATAAAGAAAAATGTATGTAATTAAGTTAGTGGAATATGGACTTCACTTTTATACATTGACTTTATAATAAAATGTGAGTGTGATGAATTAGTTGAATAGTAGTAGGTCATTTACCTAAAATATATGAGACTTTAAATCGCGGACATTCCAAAATAGCAAAATGTGACATTTTTTCACGGACATAGAGTGTAATAGAAAGTGGATTGAAAAAGTTAGAGGAATATGAATACACATGCTAGTATTAGTTTTATAATAAAATGAGAGTGAGAATGAGTTAGTGAAATGTGACGTATACTTACCAAATATTATAAAAATGAACAATAACAAATATTTTCAGATTTATAAAAATAAAAATAAATGACAAATTTTTGAAAGACGGATGGAGTATATAGTAACTAATACCTTGAAATGACAACATAAAACTACATTTGTTGGACGGTAGACCAAATGAAATATTTCTTAGTTAATTAGTAACTTAAGTGGTTGTTCGGGTTGTTAGACAAAATAATCATAAGATATAATTAAGGATTGGATTGTAAAATTATTTTAGTTGGGGATGACTATGACTAATTATCACATGACAAAATAACCAATCACATTATATATTTAATTCCAAGGTATAATCTTACAAACAGAACAACTCTTAAATCTCCAAATATTGTCAGGCTAATTCACACCAAAGGAACTCGTTTTCGGATGTTAGATAAGTAAATCAAGTACTATAGTGGATTCATTTTTCCTACTAAACTCGCTAGAATTATTTTCCAGTGAGCCTTATCCGTATGTGTTTAAAATTTAAATATACTCTCTCGTCATAAAAAAAAGAGAAGATTCTTTCTGCTATTTTGGGGTATTAATAAAATCAAAGTTTCTTTTTCATAATTTATTCACTTATTCTCATCTCTCATATATTTTATCCATTTTTTTTCTTATTTTTCTTACTTTACTTATTTTTTTTATTTCTTACTTTACTAATTTCTCATTAAAATTCATGTCGTTCATGAATGAAATTATTTTTTTAAATAGATGAGTGCTATTCATTCTTTTACGAAGATTAAGAAACAAATATTTATTTAATAAATAAATAAATAATAAAATAAAAGATAATATAATATAAAAAATGTATGAATTATTAATAAAAATGATTGGGAACACGACTAATTATAGTAGAACAGAAGGAATATCAAACAAGAAACACCGGTCATATCAGTGCAATGCATGGTGTAAATATTTATTTAAGATTAAAATAGAAATTAACACAAGTAACAAAATTTGTCAATATAAAAAATATAGAGGAGTTCCCAAATGGGAGATTTGTCAATATAAAAAATATTATGCCCTGAAGTCTATACTATGACCGTACAATTAAATTATGATCACACACAAATCTTTCCAACTGACATATTAATATTTACTCCAATATAATAATCCATTTTGCTCAGTGTGTCTACCTGCCTTTTGACTGGTAAAGATTCTCTTACACAAATTTTAAATGCCTATAGTTTTGTTCTACTTTACTCTTTGTCCAAATAAAATGAATGGATTAAAGAATAACAAAGGTAGAAATTATTGATCATGGGCCAAAATGTCATTTTACTATTTTCTCGTTTTATAAAGATAAAATAAAAATATTTGAGATGAAATGAATTATAATATATACTCCCTCCGTTCCACATTTGGAGTCACTTATTGTTATGGTTCGGGTTTTAAGAAATAGTTGAAGTGTATAATAAATGAAGTGAGATGGTAGAGTGTGTAATAAATGAAGTGAGATGATAGAGTTGGTTGAAGGTGAGTCCCTTTTGACTTTTGATTTTTGTTTTGGTTTATTTTAATTTAGATAATAGCATTTTGATGTAATTTTGATGAAGAATGGGTAAAATTGTATGACCAAATATGAAAAATTCTAAAAGTGACTCTTAAACTGTGACGGACTTTTATGGTAAAAAGTGACTCTTAATCTGGGACGGATGGAGTAATTGATAAAATTGAAGAGGGATAAAAAGAAAAAGTTACTATATTAGTGGAAAATAAGGCACATCTCATCAAAAAGAAAGAATCTACTAAAATAGAAATGGACTTTTTATGTGATGGACTAAATTGGAAATAGTCTCTATTTTTATGGGACGATAGAGTATAATTTTTTGATGATTGTTTCCATAAAATTTAACCACAGCCTAAACTTAAATTTGCTATACATGTAAATTTTGACTAATCCATTAACTAAAATTTGAATGGGTGAGAATTTTCAAAAAAAGTAAATTAGATTGTCTAATAAAAATTATATAAAATCTATACTTTTAGCATAATACTAATATATCTTTTGTTCTTTGTTAATCGTGTCATTTCTGTAGAGATTAAGAGCATCCTCATCCGTGCTCGGAAGTGGGCCCGGACCCACTTTTACTCCTTGTCCTTAGCTAAGAGCACAACACCCACATCCGTGCTCTTAGCTAAGGACAAGCTCAAGGATCCCACCGTTCTATTATTCAATTTAAATACTTCAATTACTAAAAACATTTCTACATTATAAAAATACATTAAAAAATAAAAATTACATAATTAAAATATTAGAAAATAAAAAAATACATAATTAAAATATGATTTTTTGGGGAAATCCTAGAATGTGATTGTTTTTTGTGTTGAAGCGGGGGTATTTATAGATGAAAATGTGAATTTTGGGGAAAAAAATTTGAAAAATAAATTAAAAGTTGGTAGAAAACGGATATTTTTTTTGGGAAGTAGAAAAATAATTTTTTTTTATTTAACAACGTTTTTTAATTAATTTTGCAATTTTTTTTAAAAATAAAAATAAAATTTGAATAAGCCAACGGCTATGCCGTTGGCGAATAAGAAGCCGCCACGTGTGCTGCTCAGCGGCACGGACGTGCTCTTAGCTAAGAGCAGCGCCGTGCCGCGGATGGACGACGCCTGCTCAGCGGCACGGACGGACGGACGGAATTTTTTGCACCGCTGTGGATGCTCTAAGAAAGAGTTTTAGTACATTAAATGAGTTTGATAATAAACTAGATAAATTGATTTGATGATTTAACTTTTTATTCATTATGAATAATAAAATTGCTATAGTTCAATTTTTAATTTTCGTAATTCACTGATTAATTTTTTAATGGAATAAATTAAAATAAATTATATTATATATAATGGTATATATAAATAAATCTGGCAGTAACAAAATTACATTTCAATATAATAAAAAATTGACGTTTCAATAAATATTTTCAATAAAATTTGGAGTATTTTTCTTTTCACTCTAAATTTTGAAAATTCATAAAAACTGGCGCCAACCATTCCAATCTAAATTTTCAAAATATAACGGCACTAATTTCATAATTAAAAGTTTAAATATAATAAAGGAATAATTAATTAACACTCAACATACTACTGAAATTCCTGAAATTTTTTATGAAATAGAAATAACTTTATTATCATGGATTTTAAAAGTAAAAAAAAAAGGGAATAGCCGAAATTTTACATGAATAGTCTTGAATTTTTTAAAATTATTAGGATCTACAATTGAATATAGCTCCGCCGCTAATTAAAACATATGGTAAAGCCCTATTTAGCTTCAGAGCATTAGCAATTAAGACTCTAAATAACATAGATGTAAAAACACAATATTAAAATTGTAGCACACCAAATCCCTAGCCTGGTCAACATTCTTATGCGCTCTCTTGTCTTTGAGTAAATAAAGCTCTCTTCTCATCTGTCAGACAAGTACTCCCTCCGTCCGCGATTAGGAGTCCCAGTCACTTTTGCGCACTCATTTTATAAAAATAATAAAAAAATAGTTAAAGTGGACAAATGGTAAAGTAAGAGAGATAATAATGTTGACAAGAGTCTTCTCAACATTATTCTCTTTTTTATTTTACAATTTCTCCACTTTAACTATTTTTTTATCATTTTTATAAAATAGGTGTGCAAAAGTGCCCGGGACTCCTAATCATGGACGGAGGGAGTAATTGACTTCACAAATACGAGCAACTTTGGGTTAATGTCATCCGCCATGCAGTACTATATAAAATACTGTCAGTTGTTCATTGTGAATTCGATGCCTGGGGCTCTACCAATACACCAATCGCTGAAAATAGGCGACTGGTTCAAGACATTGTGTTATTGTTATACCCGTTCACACCTAGAAAGCATGCATATCCAAAATCGTTGGTCAGCAACAACTTCGAGGATTAGAGTCGGATGAGTGCCCTTGTAGACGCTCGTGAACATGCCTCTCCACACGCTCGGATAATTTTTCTGGGCCCAATGCATGTTAGGATTGATATACTGAAAAGCATATTTCGAGCATGTTGAACGGGTAGAACTGCTTGTATACAATAAACTCTACAATCCACTTTTTAACCCAAGGCAAGAAGAAGTAATTTTATCGCATTGGTGTTTGCTTATGCATTTATAAGATGTTTCTCAAACATTTAAATGTATAAGAAGCAAACACGTCTAATTCTTCTGAATAATAGACTGGCCGTGAACGTTGTTCACAGAAGGTGACATGGTCGCTCATTTTTAGAAGAGAAATAGAATCTCACAACCTAGATAGGTTTTGGCTACCTATCGTGAAAGGTTGCAGTGTCAGTCCGCATGTTTCCTTATCTTAGGAAATAAACGACACCGGTGTGGTATAGCACTGAAGGATCTAACAATTAAGATAAGTCTTTCTTGCTATTTACTGAAAGACGAGGTCTTGGTGATTGTTATTTCTTAACCATTGTTGACATAATATTGAGCATACGATATTGATTATGCACTATTTGATTTATCAAATGGTGCAGATTTTTTGCAATCCAAAAATCCTGATATCTTGGGTAGTGGTGATCAACGTCTAGAGGTGCTAGTATTGTTATTGCAATGAATCGTGTGCTAGGTGAGTCCAGTTTGATGATATCCTCAAGAGGTGTTCGAAAAAAGTTTTATTATTCAAAAATCCGGCAGGTTGGAATTTATTCCAGAATAATAAATAAAGATTTTGAACTAGACAACTCTTGTAAAAAAATACTCCATCCGTCCCACTTTAGGAGTCCCGGTTGAGTTCGGCACGGGTTTTAAGAAATATAAAGGAAAGTTGGTGAAAAAAAGATAGTGGAATGTGGATCCTAATACCATTTATGGAATATTCCAACCGGGACTCCTAAAGTGAGACACCCAAAAATGGTAAATCGAGATTCCTAAAGTGGGATGGAGGGAGTATTAATTAATTAAAGTTGAATAGCAGACTTAAATTAATTAATTGATATTTATATCTTAAACACGAGAAATAATAAATTAAAGAGGTAAAACCCAGATTACTCGTAATTTGGGATTGGACGAGCACTAAATATTATTATACTATAGTGGATGATAATAATATTCTGTTTGGATTTGAATTTAATTAGGGCTCAATTTAATTAGTAAAAGTCCATCAGTTTTGGCTCAAGTTTAACCTTCATGAATCTCTAATCTGGCACATTACAACTCTATATAAAGGAGACTAAATAGAAGACTAATTGATTGTTTTTTATCATAAATTAAGCACAAATTTCGTGCTCCCTCTCTCCAGAGGAGATGAAAAATTTCATTCCCTTCTGGTGGGAGTTCTGTCTCGTCTAGTCAAGCCCTTTTCAATTTTGACAAGCTTTGCCCACCCAAAGGTCATTATCTGAGTTTGGGATACAGATTAGAAGATTCGTGGTTGAGTATGGAGATCTTCATGTGGAGAAAACGCTAGCAATCGACGATTCTTTGGAGAATCGGTTCGGTAATTCTAAATCGTAGTATTTTCATGTATTAGGGTTTAATTCCTTACCATGAAATATATGTGTTCTAACATGCAATTTGATTGTTTAACATGTGATTAATTAATCCAATAATCGGTCAAATAGATCTATTTGTATGATTTATTTGTGTATGCCAAACCCCAACAATGCATACATCAATGTTTCCCAATATACCAGGAAATCCGTGAGTACTCTCGTGCAAATTCATCAGAGATTGGGCATTGGCGGTGGTGGGCCTTCACAAATATTGTCGCCGAACATCTCCACAACTCCATGACAAACTTTCTTCACATATTCACGCTAAGTTGTATAGGTGACGTGGAGGTATTCATCAAATTGATCCGATGTGCTTCAATAAGCCAACTGCCTAATTGCAGTCGTGCACATTTGTAGCATCGAGAGTCCAAGTCTGCTGGAGCAATTGGGATGCTCCCGGAAGTAAGCATTAGGCCCCGCCAGCGTGTTTGCAATGCGCAGAAAAAGAGAATGATGCATTTGGAATGACGACGAAAAGTTGTTGCGCCCCACTGTAGTCAGCAAAATAGTCCACGACTAGCCGTTCAGTGGCCACAACATGCTCTAGGAACACGGGCTCCCGACAACGGATTTCCTTAGGTACCACTTGTTGTCATTACCGAAGGGCCATCTCATAATAATTCCTAACATAGTTTTCCATGAACTCATCTTCCGCTTTCGAAGATGTATCGGAAAAAGAGTTCTTACTCTCGTCGTAACTCATTTGGAGTAGAGAGTGGGAAAGAGAGAATATGAAATTGGGGACGGTAAAAGGAGGAGAAGAATGGGGGTATTTATTGATGTGAAAATGTATTAAAAAATTTGAAATGCATGGAACATTGGCTTCATAAATTCCAGTCTTATTGTTAATGTTATTAGGAGCACCATATGCAATTGGAGGCCATTTTTGCTAAATTAGGGCATTTATGTGTTAAGCATGCGGTCACTTGCTTAGTAGCTATGCATGTCATTGCAAATGAATAGATATATGTATTGGTTTTGTGTAGGGGTGGGTATTCGGTCAGTTCGGTTAATAATCGAATCGACATGTCCGTTAACCGACCCCAAAATTCCATCAAAAAACTAATTCGGTTACTTAATTAACTGACCGGTTAGAACCGGTCGGTTATCGGTTATAACCGAACTAACCGAATTGGTTTATACTAGTTTTAACATACTATTAAGCACTTTATTAACTTTAAGAGATCTTATTTTTAAAATAATGTTTAGACACTTGACTTTGAGATATTTGATAGTGACACAAATTAAAATTGACTTTTTTAACATTGCAATATGACTTATGAAACTTTAATAAAATTTGGAAGTAAATTCCAATTTCTTCTATTGTGACAAAATTTGGAAGTAACTTACAATTTCTTCTATTGTGACAAAATTTGGAAGTAACTTACAATTTCTTCTATTGTGAAAAAATTTGAAAGTAAATTATAATTTCTTATATTATTAATTAAAAATATAATAAAAATTTAAAATTATTTATGGTTTTAACTTTTAACTTGTTATCTACTTTTATTATTATTATTATTATTATTATTATTATTATTATTATTATTATTATTATTATTATTATTATTATTATTATTATTATTATTATTATTATTATTATTATTATTATACTCCTATTTACAAGCAATACATATATTGTTTAGGCTCTTTAATATACTTAAACTTTAAATGATCTAAAATTTGAAAACCTTTCTCTAATAATAAGTGAAAGGTTATCTTATTTTTAAAATAGTACTAATATTGCTTAAGCACTTGTTAACTTTGAGAGATCTTATTTTTAAAAATATATTTAGAAACTTTATTGAATTTGAGATATTATAAGTATAAGTAATTGATAGTACACAAATTAAAATAAACTTTTTTGACATTGCAAATTTGCAATATGAGACTTTGACAAAATGTGGAAGTAAATTACAGATTCTTCTATTGTGACAAAGTTTAAAAGTAAATTACAATTTCTTTTATTATTAATTAACAATATAATTGAAATTAAAATTGTTTATGGTTTTAAATTTTAACTTTTCATCTACTTTTATTATTATTATTATTATTATTATTATTATTATTATTATTATTATTATTATTAGGGTTTAGGGTACCACCACCACCACCACCACCACCACCACTACCACTACTACTACTACCACGACTACTACTACCACGACTACTACTACTACCACCACTACCACCACTACTACTACCACTACTACTACTACTACTACTACCTATTTACAAGTAATTCATAAATTGTTTAGGCACTTTAAAAGACTTCAACTTTACATGATCTATAATTTAAAAACTTCTTTACAATAATAAGTGAAGGGTTATTCTATATTTAACATAGTACTCCCTCCGTCCCAGATTTGTAGTAACATTTTGCCATAAAAGTCCGTCCCACATTTGGAGCAACATTTAGAATTTACCATATTTGCACATAAAATTTTACCCCATTATTCACTAAAATTACACCCAAATGCCATTATTTATATTAAAATAAATCAAAACAAAAATAAAAAACCAAAAAGTCAAAGAGGGACCCACTTTCAACCAACTCACTTCATTTATTACACACTCTACCATCTCACTCCACCATCTCATTTCATTTATTACACACTCCACCTCTCACTTCATTAATTACACACTCCACCAATTCCTTAAAACACGTGCCATAACTAAATGTTACTACAAATGTGGGACGGAGGGAGTAATACTTAAGCACTTTATTGACTTTGAGATAAATTTATAAGTATAATAATATTATTATAAATTGATAGTGCCACAAATTAAAATGGACTTTTTTGACATTGCAATACGAGACTTTGACAAAATTTAGATATAAATTACAATTTCTTCCATTGTGACAAAGTTTGAAAGTAAATTATAATTTCTTCTAGTATTAAAAAAACATATAATTGAATTTAATTCGGTTATCGGTTATAACTGACGGTTATCGGTTATAACCGATAACTGGTCGGTTATAACCGATAACTGACTTAGAGCAAAAACGTATAACCGGTACCGAACCGAAAACCGTAAATGTCGGTTACCGGTTAACCGATAACCGACCGGTTCCAGTTCAATTCTCGGTTAACCGATTAATCGAAAACCGTTTATCCACCTGTAGTTTTGTGCATTTGCATGGTAAAGTATGAGAAGGAAGCTAATAATTGCCGCTAGGGATGTCAATCGGGTTAAACCGTTCGGGTTCGGGCCAGCTCACTCGGGTCACCGGGCTATTTGGGTGCGGGCCATTTGGGTTATGGATTTTTCGGGTCATAAATTTTCAGCCCTAACCCTAACCCGTCGGTTTTGGGCTAACCCATCGGGCTATTCGGGCCTAAAAGCTTTCGAAAAAATCTCTTGTATCAAAATTTTCTTCTATAAAATGATTTTAAATTTTAGATACTTTTTTCTTTTTAGTTTATAATCATATAAAATCTTCAAATTTTCATAGTTTTCTTCATTAATACTTGAAAAGAAGCCTTTCATCTGGATCAACTACAATACAAATTAAAGCTTGTGTTCGTGTCATTATTATGACATTGTTCGTAACTAATTCTTAATGAAAATTAAAAATCATACCTTACATGAATCATTATTAAAATGATAAATATATTAAGATTTTGATGGGTTAGTTTTTAATTTTGTCTTGATTGGTTTTGGTGGTGGTAAGACACTAGTGGCAGATGATGGGACGGTGCAATAATGAGTTGAGATGGAACTTGAAAGCTGATATTATGGGAAAAGTGTAGAATGAAGATTGAATAAGACTAATGATCGTGTAGAATGAAGATTGAGGATTAAAAAATATAAAAAAACCCCTAAAACTTAATATTTTATAATTAAAACTCACAACCCATCGGGCCGACCCGCAACCTGTTCGGGCCAACCCGTTTAACCCGCCAACCCATTCGGGCCAACCCGTTTAGCCCGTTTTGTATTCGGGTAATTAAATTACAGCCCTAACCCGCTCATATTACCAGGTTGTTCGGGCCGGCCCACGGGTTTCGGATTGAATTCATTTCCCTAATTGCCGCCATGTGAGATTTTTTATTAATCGTTTAAAAGATATTCAGACTACTACAAAATGACTGGTCATTATTTTTATTTTCCCTTTTTATATTATTTTACGCATAGATTTTAAATTCTGTAATTTTCATTTGTAAGTGAAATTTAATATACTACTAGTAATTAATAGGAAGTATTAAGAATAAAAGAAAATTAATATATGCGAATAATGATAAAAATATACTAAAATATTTTTGCATGCATAGTGATGTGAATAAGAAATAAGTATGTAAATAATGTAAGTGGTTATAATGGCTAATGTCAACTTAAACAATTAGTTGAGTTTATGATTGATAATGATTTATGTGTATGGTCAAATTGTCAAAACCGAGATTCTAAAACCAAAATGCTATGGGCTTTCAAGAAAAATTGTATTGTCCTCGTCTTAATGCTGTTTGCGATTACTCATTTTGTCTGCAGTGCCTATTACACTAGAGACGTAGTTCGAGAGCACTATCAGAGCGAATCTCGTCTCGCACAAAATGAATCTTTTTCGACTTAAGCTTATTTTATAGTACTAGTTTTGTTTGATTCCAATTGTAATTTCATATATGCAATATATTTCAGTGTATTCCTTCTGCTTCTAACGTTTTTATCTGAATATGTGCGACAAGTTCTATTTCTATATCTTATGACCAACAAACTTGTTATTCATGATCATATTGTATACACCACAATTTGTTCATGTTTCATATTTCCAAACTATGGACCAAATTTACGTTTTTTTTAATCGGTCCCTTCACTTCAAACAATAGAGCGATTTATGGATTTATTTTAATATGGTAAATATTAAAGAGCTATTAATGATATTAATTGCTTACAATTACAATGATATTAATAACATGTATTCTAAGAGCATAGGGCCACCGACTTCCAAAAATATCATCCGTCAATTTGTTAGTTGGAGTTGTTATTCTTACAATAAGTCGACACCTTTCAATGTACTACAACTAAGAATTACTTAGACCTATTATTATTGCGAGTTCATAATTCGATTTTGTTGACAATCATTTTAATCACAAATCATATAAGTTGCACGGACTTGTGGTCCCATGTTAATCAAACACGTTAACCAATAAAAATTATTTTCCAACCCTTGATACTACTCTCTCTATCCCACAAAAGATATCGCACTTTCTTTTTTTATTTGTCCTACAAAAGATATTACATTTTCATTTTTGGAAAAAATTCTCTCTCATATTAATATAAAAAATTATATTTTCTCTATCCATCTAACACACAAAACAAAACCTCCTAAAATTCCGTGTCATCCCACAAGTGTGACATCTTTTGTGAGACGGAGGAAGCAGTAAATACTAGTACTACTGGTATACTACTACTGCTGTATCATTATTATAGGTTTATGATATGATTGAGAGTTAATGTGCCATTTATTTATGTTTGTCATGATAAAATGAAAATGTTTTTAATCTATTCTTCAATATTATCATTTTTTAAAACGAGTGCGAAAAATAAAATGACTCTACTACTGTTGAATGAAGGGGATATTGTTTAATATTTTATGCAAAAATCTCTATTATCAAAATAAATTGTATGAAAATTAACCTTTCTATATTAAAACTCGTGCCGAACCCAAAATTCATATTCTTTAGGGACGGAGGGAGTATGAAAATCCACCTTTCTACATTTTGAATACTAAATTTTGAAAATACAACTAATTCACTATATGCCCCCCCTTCCAAAAGCTAAACAAAAACAAATCCACCATCCTGTACAAATTAAAAAAAAAGGCAGGAGAAATGCCAAATGTTCACAAAGTTACTACATCATGAAATGATTTGAGAAGAAGATAAGAATAAAAACAAACCGACGATGACAAAGCAAATCAGAATAGGCTCACCAAAAAATAGAAATAGTTCAAAAGCAACAATGTTACCTTAACACCGACTCAATTAAAATTGTTTTACCCTAGCTATATACACTCTAATCTTGTTTAATTTTTCACACATTTATCCAAACAGAAATAGAAATCCAGACACCAATTGGAATTAGACCTCTTGAATTTTTGCATAAAATACACCAATCCATAATTTAAAAAATTTAATCAATTGCTCCAAATATATACTCCTTCCGTCCTATATTATTTGATGTGTTTATTTCGACACAAGATTTAAGAAAGTTATGTTTAATGAGTTAAATAAAAATAAAGTAGATGAAAAAAAATAAAATAGAAAGAGAAAATAAAGTTGAAAAAGTAATAAAATAATTGAAACTAAAAATAACTCAAATAATATGGGACGATAAAAAAAAATACTACTCAAATAACTTGAGACGTGATGAATATATAGTTATATAAATTTATCATCACTCCTATATTTATACTGCTGCATCTCCTAATTAAAGAGCTACATATTGAAAGATGCACGATATATTCATGCGATCGGAACTTTCCATAAAATGACATTATTCATTAAAGTGATAGTTTGCCTTTAATCTCATGTCATCATTAGTAAAAAGGCAATGCACATTATTAGTATAGCCGCTTCTCATGTTAAATTCCCCATTGTAAGATAATAATTAGAGTGTTTGGAAGGCATTATCCCTTAAAAAAAATGATGTTATATGTATCGCACACAATATTAAAAACAAACATCATTAATTCTCACATATCCATGCATTATTTAAGCTTTTGTATAATAATCGAATTGGACTTTGAAACATTACAGTTTTTGCTAAATACAATAAAACTACTCAAATGCAAGATTTGATGAGCAAATTAAGTCATTTATCAGTACATTAGCAAACAACAAATGACAAATGCACACCACACTATTAGACTCACTCATCTAGATATCATAGTATAGAAAAAAAATAATTCTCTCTTATCACAGTCTAAATAATTTGTCCCACAAAAATACCATAAACAAAATAGAAAAATCGCAGTATAAAAATTATCGAAGACGCAATCGACCTTTTGATCTTATCCTCAATAGCACCACAAAATTGTCAACTACTTTGAGTTTCCTAACAAAAATTATAATTCAGATATTTTGTGAGTTCATGGATAAAGCCAATTAGTGCACACAAATGTACTCTTGTAATTTCTCATTTTCTTTAATTGATTTAATAATAATTCCTTTTTATCATCATATCATAACTGAAATCTTCAATTTATTGAACGGAGAATAAACGTCTTAACAACCAAGTGACATTCATCGGTCAAATTATTTAATCTTGTTGGCCGTATTTATATTATTTCTTTTATATTCCCTCCGTCTGCGAATAAAAATCTCATTTTTCTATTTCAATCCGTTCGCAAATAAGAATCTCGGTTCACATTTACCATAAATGGTAATAGGATCCACAATAGTATTAGAGGAGTTATAAAAGTGTTTAAATTGATTTGAGATACTAATCTATAAAGTGTTTAAATTGATTTGAGATGCTAATCTGCAATGGTAAATGATGAAGAATCTCAAAAGCAGTGCAACCTAACCCAGCTCCGCAATGCACGCAGGTAATCATCAACAACATTCAACTATGTGAATCATGCGCAATAAAACACTACCCTATTTTTATCTTGTTGCAAAATGCAAATAGTGTACTTTACTTGATATTCGCTCTCTCTTTAATAAAAATAAAATATTTTTTAAAATAGAAATATCACTATTTTTTTTATTCTCTATTTTATTTTACTTTTTTATCATTAACTCACAAAATAACACTACATAAAATATATATCGAAAAACAAACATTTCATATTTAATGGGACGAAAGAAGTATATTATTAATCCCAAGCCAGTTTTAATAAATACAATAATATAATCCTAATTATTGTCGCACGAGGTATTTTTCCTAATTAGTACTCCCTCCGTCCCACAATAACAGACATATTTTGTCATTTTTGTTTGTTCTATAATAAGAATTTTATTTTACTTTTATCGTAAATAATAAGTAGGGCCCATATTCCACCAACTTATATAAAACTACTAAATCTAAATGAGGCTCACATTCCACTAATTTATTCAAACCTACTTTTCATTATATTTTGTAAAACTCGTTCCCAAACCAAATAGATCTCCTATTGTGGGACGAAGAAAGTAGTGCATATACAAATTATATTATAGTACTACTATAATAGCACGAGGGTTAATCTATCAAAAGATTACCGACTTCTAATATATGTAAATGGATTAAGCTTCCTTGCTAGCGGAGATCTTTCGATGCACAAAGAAGCTGAAGTGACTAAGTTGTGTAATAACAGAGATAGACCCGATTCCAAAAGAAATGGATCAACTACTGGTCGAAAATGCCAACGGAGATGATCCAGTATGAGTCATCAATGATAATAGACCATAACAATTAGACTGGAGATTCAAATCACCACGAAAGTAAATAAAAATCACTGTTATAATTATTCACTATAAAGGAAAAAATGGGTTACGAAGTAAATTGTAGATGAAAAATAATTTCAAATATTTTTATAAGGGACAAAAAGTTATTTAAAAGAAAACGAAAATTCAAGATCCATTGTGTTTAGTCTACTACATAGCAATAAGTATTTTCTGCCGTCATTAAAATTTAATGAAAGGATCAAATTTTAATCAATTTATTAAATAAAACACGATGTGCTCCATTGTGCCAAAATCTACCCACTCCTCTATATCCAAAACAAAATAATCCAAAAAAAAGCAGATACAAGGGTAGAATCGTAATTTAAGTGACGCCCTCCTCTTTTTACCTTTTTAGCTTCCTTACCTTTCTCCCGCTGTCTGTTGTTGCTTTGCTAAGATAAAAAAAATGGTGTCCCCACTCTGTTAAAAACCACACACAACAAAACCTCAAAATTCCTGCAATTCAACAGTCATTTCGCACGCACTTTCACTCCCCTCTGCGCGTCTGATACCACTTTCCCTCCCCCCAAGTAACCGGTTTTGTCAATTAATTAAATCCACACACAGTTTCACCCATCGCTGCGTGTGTTTGGTGTGTGTGGGGGTAAAACAGAGCTGAGGAGTAAAAAAAAGATTTGCAAAAAGGGATGAAGCAAGAAGCAGTCACCTCTTTCTCTTTCTCTTTCTCTCTCTGTGGTTGATATGTGACAGGCATTCTGCAGCTGTGGGCGAGAGAGAGAGAGAGAGAGAGAGAGGGATAAATTAGAAACAAAAGGAGGCGTTTTTACTAGACATCCAAGTATCCAACACTAAAGGGTGGGGAATTTTAGAAAAAAGATGGTGGGCTCAGGAGCAGGAGGAGCAGCAGACAGGAGCAAAGAAGCAGTTGGGATGATGGCCCTTCATGAGGCCCTTAGAAGCGTCTGTCTCAACTCAGACTGGACTTACTCTGTCTTCTGGACCATTCGTCCTCGCCCGTATGCTTCTTTCTCTCTCTCTCCCCTCAATTTTTGGGTGCTCAATTCAAATGTCTGTTTCTTTTCTTGCAGGAGGGTTAGAGGCGGCAATGGGTGCAAAGTTGGAGATGACAATGGTAGCTTGTGAGTGTTGAGATTGATTCACTGTTTCTTCATTTTAGTTTAGTTGTGAAAAATCTGAGCTTTAAGAGGTTAAAGATTTGATTTTTATTTACTCCTTTTGAGGTTCATTGAGGTTTTGTAGGAGATGACAGTGTAGCTTGTGAATGTTGAGATTTATTCACTGTTCTTCATTGTAAAAAATCTGAGCTTTCAGAGATTAAAGATTTGAATTTTATTGGTGATTTGAGGTTTTGTAGGAGATGATTATGTCTTGTCACTTTCTAATTTGTGCAGAATGTTGATGTGGGAAGATGGGTTCTGCAGAGGCAGAGTTGCAGAGTGTTTGGATGAGATGGATGGGGAGGATCCTGTCAGGAAAGCCTTCAGCAAAATGTCCATTCAGTTGTATAATTATGGAGAAGGGTGGGTACTGGGTAGGTGCATGCTATATGGATATTGGATTTTGTATCTCTCTCTCTTTCCTCCTATCCCAAGTCCTAACCACCGGTGGAGTTGTGGTTAGGAATAAGAGAGAGAGATCCATTTGTAACTTTGTGTGTGTTTTCTTTCTTATTTCTTTTTTGTTTTTTTGGGGGAGTAATGGGCAAAAATTGGTTGTAGGTTGATGGGAAAAGTTGCTTCTGATAAATGTCACAAATGGGTATTCAAGGAGCCTACAGAGTGTGAACCAAACATCTCCAACTACTGGCAGAGTTCATTTGATGCTGTATGTAATCAATCAATCACCTTTTAAGCTACTAATTGACATTGGGTTGAGTAATTGATTTGCTACCTTAATCATGCTTATGGTTGTTGATGATGAAGTAAGTGGGCTTTCAATTTTTGATTATTAATTGCAGCTACCTCCAGAGTGGACTGAACAGTTTGATTCAGGCATTCAGGTCAGATATCATCAATCTTTAGCAGTAGTTGGCTTAAATCAAGAAAAAAGAAAGCACCTTTCTTGTGTGTGTAATTAATGCTATAACTGTGTGTTTTTTCATTTACCAGACTATTGCTGTTATTCAAGCTGGGCATGGCCTACTCCAGCTTGGTTCTTGCAAGATTGTAAGTTTGTTTAGTTTGATAAAAATGGGTGTTTTGAACTGTTTTTGATGTGTGATTAATTGATGGTGTTCAGATACCAGAAGACCTTCATTTTGTGCTGAGAATGAGGCACACTTTTGAGTCTTTAGGCTATCAATCTGGATTTTACCTATCCCAGCTGTTTTCTTCGACCCGGGGCGCTTCCTCGTCGTCCACGGCTCCTCTAAAGCAGCCGGCAATGGCGACACGCCCACCTCCTCCCCTGTTCAACTGGGGGCCCAGGCCCCTCCCCTCGATGCCGAATTTCCCAAACTCGGGTGCTCGAATGGGGATGCTGCCATCCAAGGACGAGCCTCACATGTTCTTGCACCCTCACTCGAACGGGGAGATGATCTCGGAGCACGAGAACGACATCAAGTGGCCGAACGGGCTGTCCTTCTTCAGCGCCCTTACCGGGAGGGCCGACGAGGCGAAGCTGCTGTTCAATCCGGACGGCCTCGGAGGGGCGGCTTCGAAGCCCGATAATAATAATAATCCGAACCCTAATGACTTCTTGAGCTTGGACAGCCATTCTAAGATGGATGGCAAGTTCAAGAGGAGCTTCACGTTGCCAGCGAGGATGGCGACGTCGTCGTCCTCGTCGTCGCTCAACCATCTCTCCCACAATCCCGGGGAGTATAGAAATGAAGGTGGGGGGATGTATGGCGATGTTATGGAGACTTTCTTGGATTAGTTTTTTATGTTGTGTTTGTACCTAGGGTTAGGAGGAACATTGTCTCATGCCCCACTTTTTATTTGTATGTTTTAGCACTTTGTTTAATTTCTTTCCTCTTTCATATGCAGCGTTGTTAGTAGTTATAGACTTTATCATATTACTAAAGTTTAAGGATAGATTGGATTCATAAATTAGATAAAACTATGAAAACATTGTCCTGACTAGGTTTCTTTTCTCTCATGATGTAGGAATAATTTATGGCCAACCATAAGCAAAACAAAGAGCATGATTATGTCTTTTTTCATCTCATTCTATTTGGTCGGAAACATCACTATATACATCAATTATGATACGAAAAATGTAATCACTAATAAAATTCACAAATACAAATACTAACTTTTTTATAAAGTTTTACTAATTGAGAAACAAATGGATGTGTAGCTGTCTGCAGGCTGCAGCCCATATGGTGAAGTGTAAGCTATCTTGTTAGGTTTAAATTAGGAAAGATCAATTTATTTTTGCCTAAAGCACAAAAATTAGTGCAATATCTACTTGTGTAATGTGTATACATGAAGTGGCATGGTTTTGTAATTGTACTTGATTCAAAAGTCTCAACACTCTCCTGTCTGAGCATTTGTATCAATATATAGTGGGATGTATCACATCATGAGTGCTGTATATCTATGAGCCTCCTTGTCACCCCACTCCCCTACAAAAATGAGGTCATTTAGAGCATCCACAACGCTTCGGGCCGGACTGCACCTAGGGTTCGGCTTGGGCCTGGGTGCATTGCAGGTAGGGGAGGCCGGGTCTGGGCCGCGACTGGGGCCGCTGGAGGGGCCTGAGGCAGCGCCCCGTTGCGGTCCGGCCTAGCGCTGCGCGATCCCTGGACGCACCTTGTTGCAGTCAAGCCCAGCGTTGCGGGCGGTCGGGCAGGACCCAGACCCCTTTTTTATTTTTATTTTTTTCCCTATTTAAACTCCACAACATTTTCATTCATTCTACAATATTCCTATGAATTTTCAGAATTATAATTGTTTAACATTTTCAATTTCTAGGAATTATAATTTTTGAATTTTCAGGACTTGTAAATTTTAATTTATAGGGTTTGTAATTTACTATAATTTTTGAATGAACAATGAAATTTTTCAAAATATAATTGTTCAATGTTCAATTTTACAAGTAAAATAGTTTGAAGTTGTGAATAGTATAATTTAATATTTGTTGTCTGAATGAGGTATGGAAGAGGCCTCTAGTATTGTGGGAGTTGTGGCCTGATGCAGAAAATTAGGGAAATAATAACATGAAGGTGACTTGAGACTTGAATCCGAGACAAGATCGTGGATGGCTTAAGGGATTTATATATTCTAAATTTTGAATTTAAAATTTTTAGATTATTATTTTTATTTAGAGTGAACTACATAAATAGTACCTGATCTTTCCCTTTCACACATAAATGGTACCTGATCTTTATTTTATATCGTTTTTGGTAACCAGTGACAAAAATAACCCTAGGTACCAAACACGTGATATTCTTGTTATTGATGATATTTTTGAAAATTTCAATTAAATAGGGAGTACCAAACATGAGATTTTTTTTCTTCCTTTCTAATTTTTTTTTTCTTCCTTAGTTTCTTCTTCTTTCTTTTTTCTTTATACATACATCTAATTGCATTCATAATATAAATCAAGAACAAAATGACTAATTAAATTAATTATTTAAAGTAATTAAAACAATTGAATATTTTTTTAAAAATTATCTTATACTCATTTTAGGATTGAAACACTTAACTAAAAATATTCAACTTTTTTATATCATTGTGAATACAATTAATAATTTAAAATTTTTATTAAGACTATATTGATTAGTTATTAATTTAATATAAAATAATAATAATAATAATAATTATTATTATTATATAACTATATGATTCGTAATTTAAATAATTATACTATAGTTATTTATTAATAACTACTAGTTTATAGTATTATAACAATAATATTATTATTATAATTAAATATAATTATAATTATAATTAAGTAAATTGAATAATATTAAAAAATAAATAAATTAATAATGTATAACATGAAAATAATAATATTAATATTGATTAATAATAATAGTATAAAAAGTGAGGAGAATGAGAGAAGATATTATAATATCACTTTTGGTACTAGTATTGTGTATTGCCAAATTATCCTCTATGACACAAATGAGAAAATGTATTTGTTTAGAGGGTAATTTGGGATGATAAGCACGCCAGGTATCAAAAATGTGATTTATAAGTACTAAAAACGATATATAATAAAAATCAGGTACTATTTTACGTGCGAAAGTGAAAGATCGGATACCATTTATGTTGTTCACTCTTTTATTTAATAGAGAATTTTGCATAATAATCCACACAAAATATAAAAAATTCGATGAACTTAACTAACAACAAAAAATATTACTAGTAGTATTTCTAAAGCGTGTCTGCTTATGTTTGTCCTATATAAGTAGTACCTTTGTGCAATAAATAAAGTTGTTAAAATAATAGTTTTATCAAGTTATAACATTATTTAAACCTATATAAGCATCTTGGTCTTATGGAATACATCATAGAAAGATATAAGTTTTATCTCCATCATTTACAATGAATTCAAATTCAAAATAATATTCTACTACTATATATTCAATCTTCACTAACTTCGTACTAGTACACTTTAATCCCGCACCATTTTACCAATAATTTATATTATAATATAAATTGCTTATTATATTTAAGTACGGAGGACTTTTTTTTTCAAGAAATATTGCGTTATTTAATTTGGTTAGACTCAATTTCTTTTCCTGTTTGAATCTTCTTGCTTATGGCACTGGTTGTAATATAATATACTCCCTCCGTTCTATATTAATAGAGTCATAATTTTATTTTGGGAAGTTAGAGTGTCCACACTGGAAGGGCCGCGGCCTTTGCCCCGGACTTGGGCAGCCCGCGGCCCCCCACTACTGAGCCGAGAGGTGGATGAGAGAGGGCCGAGCTCTCGGCCAGGCCGAGGCCCTTGGGCACGCGACTCGGCTCGCCACTGCAAGGGCCGAGAGCCGCGGCCCTTGGCCACCGATTTAATATTTTTTTTTCTCCAGTTTTTATGTTAATTTTAGGGTTTTGGAAAAGATGAAGTGAAAAAGATGAAGTGGAGAGAGAGAGAGAGAGATTGTATGTGACGAAAATTAAACTGTAGTTTTCAAAAAATTTTGCATTAATTTAGCATTAATTTAGGAAAAAATCAATCTCAATCATTAAATCCCTATTAAATTGGTCAACTTTTTAATTAAGGATTGTGATTAAATTCACCTCCTAATTACGGAAATAATTAAAATTCAAATTTTCAATAAATATATTTACTTGTAGTTGTCAAATTTTTTAAAACTAATTTAGATTTTTTTTAATATTATAGTCCAATATTTTTTATTCTAGCTAAATTAAAATATAATAAAAAATGTAAGGAAATAATTTTAATTGGTGGCTCGGAGGGCCACCATTGTGGTGGCCAAGTTTTCATGGGCAAGGCCAAGTTTGTTGGGCATGCCCAAGAAATGGTGGCTTGGTCATGCCCAAGAGGGCCACCATTGTGGATACCCTTACAAGTTAATTGAGTCGTTTCTATTTTTTGGCAAAAAGTAATTTTCTCTTTTACTTTATTCTCTCTTCATCTCTCTTACTTTATTCTCTGTTACTTTTTTCAACATCCATTTAACACATTATTCTTAAACTCCGTGCCGAAAAGAAATGCTTTTATGAATGGAGTCTTGGCGGCATGAGTTTTAAGAAATATTAAAAAAAGTGGATGAAAAAGTTAGTGGAGTAGGGGTCCCACTTGTATATATTTGTTTTAAATGAAATGTGAGTGGAATGAGTTAGTGGAAGGTGGGACCCTATTACCTTCTACAGTAAAAGTGAACCGAAACTGCTATTCGCGGACAGACTAAAATGAAAAAATGAGACTCCTATTCGCAGACGGGGGGAGTACTTGATTTTGCTGCACAATTGACCAAGAAAAAATAATCGAAGGTAAATTATTATATACTTCCTCCATCCCAAATATCCACTTTGGGTTAGTCATGGATTTTAATGCAAAATTGGTAAAGTAAGAGATAGATAGAGAGAAAAATTAATAAAAGTATTGGATGCGATCATACCAGCACTAATGCACTGGGTCCCATCAGAACTTTGAAGTTAAGCGTGATAAGAGTAGTACTAGGATGGGTGACCCCCTGATAAGTTCTCGTGTTGCACCTCTTTTTAGATTGAAACCGAAAAAAAAGTATTCTTAGTGGAAAATGAATTTCATCTCATAAAATTAAACAAGTAATATTTAAATATTTGGGTAGTATACAAACTCTAAATATTATACAAACTACAAACTATAATCTGAACTATTAGAAAATGTCAACAGATGATAAAATAATAGCAACAAAAAATGTCAACACAGTTTCAACACAATGTCAGTACAACATCAACCGTTGGTACTATGTTGACATTTTCTGTTGCTATTATTTTGTCATCTGTTGACATTTTCCAACGGTCCAGATCATAGTTTGGAGTTTGTACAATATTTAGATTTTGCATTTGATTGCATTTGATCACATCCCTATTTAAATATTACTAATATTTTTATATACTCATTATATTCCATAGTATTGAAGCATTTCTTTTGGATATATAGATTAAAAAATACTACTACATTCGTATTTGAAAAATAGAAACATTTGAAACGACACGAGTTTTAATTCACGATTGGCAAAGTAAGAGAGAAGAATTAGTAAAGTAAGAAAAAGGAAAAGAAAAATGGATAAAATAAGAGAGAGAAAGAGAAAAAATAGTGTTAGTTGATTTTGGGATCCACGTCCTATAATAGGAAGATTCAAAAGTTTCTATTTTTAAAGTACGGCCTAAACTAGATATAGTTTCTATTTTTAAGGAACGGAGGCAGTACATACTCCCTCTATCCATGTAAAATAGTTTCATTTTACCATTTTGGAATGACTACAAAAAAATAGTCATATTTCTAAAAATAGAAAGTTCTCTCTCTCATACTTTATATATCTACTTCTTCTCCTTTCTCTCATACTTAGCTTTTCCCACTCTCTCTCTCTCTACGCACTTTTTTTTCCTTCTCTCTATTACTTTATCATTTTCTCATTAAAACTCGGGTCATAAACAAATAAAATAATTTTTTATGGACATATGAAGTAATTAATCAGTTAAGTGATGAAAATAAAGTATTAGAACTTAGAAGAGAGAAAAATAAAAGAGAGTAAATGAACTAGAGAATAAAGTAAGATTAATAAATATTATATTGTAATTTTCTAAAACGAAATGATTAAATTCTAATGGAATGGGTTAAAAAAAATATGATCCAAAACTAATACCCCCTCCGTCCCACTTTAACAGTCTCGATTTACTATTTTTAAGTGTCTCAACTTAAGAGTGCCGGTTGTAATATTCTATAAATGGTAATAGACCTTACATTCCACTTAACATATTTTCCACTCATATTTTATTATACATAAAAGTAGGACTCACAATCCACTATATTTTTCCACTAACTTTTCTTTATATTTCTTAAAATTCATATTGAACTGAATTGAGACTCCTAAAATGTGACTGGAGGAATAAAACAGAGAAAAAACTACGAGTATTAAATAAATCATTCATTGATTTTCACATGCAGTTAGAATTGAATGGGCCTCGTTTTTAGTATCAGGCCTTTAATACTCCTTGTTAGCAGGGCTGAGATATTCTGCTTCTATACATATACCGATTGAAACAGGTTAAAATAACTAGAATACTTTTCTACTAGTACTATGTTATTATCATTAATGTTATATTTGGCATTTCATTATCATGTATCCTTAAGTCTTGCAACTTATAAGTAGAGTAGTAGTATTAAGTAATGAGTGAATTAAAAAAATAAAGAGAGGCAGAATAAAGCCCGAACAAAAAAAAAAGAAAAGAAACAAGAGGTAGGAGAAAAGCAAAAGCTTGAGGCTTACAAGATTCTTAACTTGAGAATATCATCAAACGCCTGATCATAAAAACCAAGATTGACCTAAATCAAATCTTAATCCCTCCAAACATGATCAATAATCGCAATCTCAAAAACATCATCTTCTTGATAGCATTCTTGCTTCCATTACTCAGAGTAGACGCCAAAAGCAGTCAATTATGCAGAAGCTCATGCGGCGATATTCCGATCAACTACCCGTTCGGGGTGGACGAGGGGTGTGGCAGCCTGTACTACCGCCGCATCCTCGTCTGCTCCGACTTGGGCCAGCTGGAGCTCCGGACCCCGTCGGGCCGGTATCCAGTCCGCAACATCAGCTACTCGGACCCACACCTCCTCATCGCCGACCCCTCCATGTGGAGCTGCCGTGACGGCGATAACTTCCGCCCCACCACCGCCTTCAGCCTCGACACGAGCACCCATTTCCGGCTCTCCCCGCAGAATGACTATCTGTTCTTCAACTGCAGCCAAGACGACGTCATCATGGAGCCGAAGCCCCTCTTCTGCGACCGCTTCCCCGAGCAATGCGACTCCACCTGCGACACTGCTAGCTACCTTTGCAGGTAAGTGAAACGGGAGTAATAAATATGAATGACATGTTAGATAATTGAAATTGTGAAATAAAAAAAGGCCAACTTAAGTAATACTCCTCGGTTCTAATGAAGATGACTCAATCCTTAGGTGGAACGGCAATTTATGCAACTTTATTTCATTTTAGTAATAGATTACTAAGAGAAGGAATAAAGTAGAGATAAATATAATTATATTTTTAGCAATAAATTATCTTGATTGAGACAAATAAAAAAGAAAAGTGAGTCATTTGTAGTGAGGTAACGAGACTATCTAGTTAGCCACTATTTATGTCATCAATTGATTTCGGGATGAAATCTCATAAAGTTAGTTTGGTTGGTCTGTTGTTCACGTATCAATTAGGCTTCAATGAATGAGACCAGACCAGGCCCTTGTAAGTCAAATCTAATTAACATTTGACTGGTTGTTTGGTTTAGGCATATGGTAGACTGCCCGGGTGCGCTGAAGGGTGGGTCGTGCTGCTCGTACTACCCGAAAGGTAGTGAGTCGTTGAGGATGATGCTGAAGCACTGCTCAAGTTACACCACTGTTTACTGGAAAAGTCTGGGGGTGACGCCGGCCTACAACCAGGTTCCCGAGTACGGGATCAGGATCGACTTCGATATCCCGGTCACCACACGATGCCTCTGGTGCCAGGATGGAGCCAAGGGTGCTGGAACTTGCGGCTTCGACGTTGCAACCCAGGATTTCTTGTGCTTGTGCAACAAGGGAAATGCCACCACCTATTGCAAAGGTAATCATTTTGAGTATTTCAACCTATTTTACTCAGTTTCAGTTTACTATTTTTGGGTGTACCATTTTAAGAGTCTCGATTGGAATATTCTATAAATAGTAATGGGCTCCACATTCCATTAACCCTTTTTCCACTCACATTTTTTCACCAACTTTCTTTTACGTTTCTTAAACTTGTGCCGAACTTAAATAAAACTCCTAGTAATTGGAGATTAGGCTCATGAGAGTTGTAAAGTGGTTTAAGTTCTCTCTTTATACTGATATGTATTCTGCTATGTAGATCTGAGTGGGCAGAGGAGCAATCCGGCGATGGTGGCAGGGAGTGTCACGGCGGTGTCTGTTGCAGGTGCATTTCTTGGAGTGGGAGTTTGGTACCTAAGAAAAGTGAGAGCTAAAGCCCCTGTCACTCATGGAGTTCAGACCAATGAAAATAGGCTTTTTTGAGTTACTTAGCATTGAGGCAACAATTAGATTCTTTCTATTTTTGGAGAAAAAAATTGTCTAGGTTAATTATTCGTGTGATACTTCGATATCAAATTCTGTGGGGGGTTGTCAACTTATATGAAATTTTAATGATCATGAACGAGTTCACAATATATGGAAATGCCTCAAGACATACAAAAGATTTCCCCATTTTTTTTGTTTCGCAAATACACGTTTATAATTTTCACTTGATTTCACCATCCTGCCAAATCAAGGTTTATACGGCATATATAGGCATGGCTACTTGAAGTGCATTTGCGAAATGATAGAGATGCATTTTTTATTTGTTCTAAAACAAATGGAAAGAAAATATACATTTACAAAAATGGATCTCATATTTCATTAACTTTTTTTATCTATTTTTTTTTCATATTTCTTGAAACACATGTCAAACTCAAATAGGACTCATAATAGTGGACAGAGGAATATCTCCTTTAAGGGATTTCATTTATTTTTTATTGTTTCTAGTTAGGATTAAAAGTTGAGTTTAGATATAATTTTATAGTAAGGGATTGGGTTTATGTTTTTGTTTCTACTTAGTAGTAATAGGGATATTGGCCTAAATTTACGAGTTCAATTTTTTTTAACCCTAATCCTCAAACTCAAAGTTTAGCTATCTATTTAAGCTAATCCACAGATCCCGGATTGCATTGCACTTACATACCTAAGTGATGCTTCCTCCGTCCTACAAGAATATGTACTCTTTCATTTTTAGTATGTTCTACAAGAATATAAACATTCTAAATTTAGAAAATCTTTTTTTTCTATTGAGGTGGGACACATTTTTCACTAACAATATTTAAATTACTTTTTTTTTTCTACATCTCTCTTAGTTTACCAATTTTATATTAAAACTCGTACCAAACCCAAAGTGCATATTCTTTGGGACGGAGTGAGTATTACATTATCTTTTATTTGGCACGAAGGTTAAATTGGAGTATAGTGTTCATATTGGGAAAAAATTAAAAGTTCGTTGTCAACAAAAAAATGTGCAAGAAATTGTGTGGAATCAACCATAAAAAATTAGAAAGAAAATGGCAGTGCTACAGAAAGCCTTCAAACCATCAAATTGCACTCAGTTAACAATAATTAAAATTTGAATATAATCAAACAGGAACCAAAATCAGATGAAGAGAAATGCATAACAATAGAACCATATTTTCCACTTCAAATCCTTGAAAAACACAAGTCTGGATGTAAAAAACAAAAAAAACCACAAAAAACCTATATTCAAACCTTTTCTATCTCAACTGCTTCAAGCAATGAAACAACTTCATCAATTGATGGTCTTTTTCTAGGATCCTGCTCTATACATTTACAAGCTATATCAAGCAACTCCAACAGCTGTTTTTCGCAGTCTTTCTCTTTCAGACACGAATCGAATAGCTCCGATTCCCTCTTCTCCGATTTCAACTGATACATCCATCCCACCAGATTCCTGCAATTCTTGCCTCTGCACACTTCAACAGGCCGTCTCCCCGTTATCAGCTCCAGAATAACGACCCCAAAACTGTAAACGTCGCCCCTGAAAGTTGCAGTCAGCGTCTGGCTATACTCGGGCGGGATGTAACCTAAGGTCCCGACCAAATCTGTTGTCACATGAGTGTCGTACGGGTGGAGCAGCCTTGACAGCCCGAAGTCGGCCAAGTGAGCCTCGAACTTCTCGTCCAAGAGAATGTTGCTTGTCTTGATGTCTCGATGGACTATATTTGGCTCCTTGTGTAGATAAGCCAATCCACGAGCTGCTCCTTGAGCGACTCTCAGTCTTGTTTCCCACGCTAGAGAGGAGCTCCCGTCTACTCTTTCGTGTAGCCAGTAGTCAAGGCTCCCGTTTTCCATGTAGGAGTAGATTAACAGCCTGTCGTTTCCATAACGACAGTAGCCTTGAAGAGATACGAGGTTCTTGTGCTGAGCTCTAGAGAGAGCCTCGACTTCAGCTTGGAATTCGCGTTCCATCTGTCCGCAATCCCCAGAGAGCCTCTTGATTGCAGCTCTCGAGCCGTTAGGCAGGTCGGCTTTGTACACAAGGCCGAATCCTCCACAGCCAACGATGTTCGACTGGCTGAAATTGTTTGTGGACTTCAACAAGTCCGCGACAGTGAGATCCTTGCAGTAAGCATTCTTGAAGATGACCAGCTTAGGCGTCCCAAACGCATCAGAAAGTCGAGGGGCTCGACTCATATCCTCCTCCATGTCTTCAATCGGCACTCCAACGTCTCTTCTTGATATCCTGAGCAGAAGAATAGCCAAGAGTATAGCAATGCCAACTCCAATGCTGATTGTCAGTCCGAGAATACTGCTTCGCCCAAACCTACTACCATCGTTGGATGGAGCCGTAGGTGGCCTGAGCCCTATAGTGTTGACACCACATGGAGAAATCAGTTTCCCACAAAGTCCGGGGTTTCCATCGAAGCTCGAGCTTGGGAAGCTGAGAAACTGCCCCCCTGTTGGAATTGCGCCTTCGAGATGATTAAAAGCAACACTGAACTTGGACAAGAAAGTCAGCTGATTGAACGATGAAGGGATTGATCCGTAAAGAACATTGTATGACAAATCCAATGTCTCGAGGTTCCCCATACCAGAAATGGAGGCGGGGATGGTACCACTTATACCATTCCTACTGAGATCCAACACATGAAGCTGCTTCAGTCGTCCGATTTCAGGCCAAATCGTGCCATTTATACGATTGTTACTCAACAATATGGATGGAGGGAAACTTGAAGCTTGATTATACTGTAAGCCGTTAGAACTCTGATTCCTTTTGACAAAGAGTGGAATTCCCATTGAGGTGTTGAGGCTTGACGTGCAACTCTTAGCCGATATGAGACTCTTGAGCTCTGTCAAACCCTTTGGAATCTCTCCTGTTAGTGAATTGTTCGATAAGTCCAAATAAAAGAGATTTTCCATTTCCCCAATCCATTGAGGGATGCTGCCCTCCAAACGGTTCCAAGATAAGTCGAGGACCTGCAACTTCTTGCAATTCAACAGCCAGTTTGGAATGCGGCCGTTTAGGCCACAGTTTCCTAGAGCAAACACCAGCATGCTCTCGAACCCACTGACATTTTGAGGCATGTTTTCACCATGAAAGTTTCTGGTGAGTATAAGGGTGGTCAGGTTCTTGCAATTCTTCAGCACAGACAAGGATGCTGATACGTTTAGGAGGCTGTTATTTGACAACGAAAGAGACATAAGAGATGAAAGATTAGCATAACTATCTGGGATTTGGCCAGTCAAGTTGTTCTTGGCAAGACTCAAAATCCTCAGGTTCTGGCAACTAGACAGTGATTCCGGCAAAGGACCAGAGAATCGGTTGCCACCAAGTTCGAGAGTGCAAAGATTGGACAAATGAGAGAAATCAAGATCTATAGGGCCATGAAAGGAGTTGTTTCGAAGATCAAGCAACTGTAACTTAGAGCAGACAGACAGAGTTGAAGGCAAGGAACCAGAGAATATATTTGAATGTGCATCAAACAGTTCTAACTCAGTTAAATTCCCAAAAACATCAGGAAGGTAACCGGAAAACTGGTTCCCATACAGATATAAGGCTTTGAGATTGGAAAGCTTACTGATTCCAAGGCTTAGCTGGCCAGAGAGGCTATTTAAGGAGATGGAAAGCTGCTGCAGCGGAGATAACGAGTATAATGAGTCCGGGAGGTCACCTGAGAGGGAATTGGAATGGATATGCAGCTGCTGGAGAGCCTTGCAGTTAGTCAGGCCTTCAAGCCCCCCAGTTAGATGATTGGACGATAAGTCCATTACTCGAAGACTCTTGGAAGAGCTACAGATTTTAGAGCTGATTTTCCCGGTGAGTGAATTGCTACTCATGTTAAGAGCAACGAGATTAGGGAACACTCCAATGTCAGTGAGGTTCCCGGATAGCAAATTGCTGGACAGGTTGAGTGATTGGATCGATTTCAATCCAGCAATTGCCACAAACGGCGCCCCAACCAGCATGTTGTGGCTAAGATCAAGAACTTGAAGCTCCTTCAAGTTGGAAAGATCCAAGGGCAGTCCATCTTCAAGAGAATTTAGAGAGAGATCGAGGACTTCTAGTTGATCCAATCTGCCCAGGGACTCTGAGATTTTGCCCTTCAAACCTTTACTAGATAACTGCAACGCGATCACTCTATTCGCCCCGGTCTTACTCACACCATCTTCACACACGACACCTTCCCATTTGCAACAGTTTTGATCATTAGACCAAGAAGATTTAACAGATCCATTGATCAGTTGGCCCGCAAACTCCTTCAAGGCCGAGAAATCATTCGGATCGCAGCCGTGTGCAGGAGCTGCAATGCTCAGGGATAAACAGAGGAAACCAGCCAAGAATGCCAAATTCAGGAAATCACTGATCACCATCATGATCAAACAAGACTACCAGCACAAATCATCACCAAGCACAATCCAAACACACTAGTTGTAGGTAATCAAGACCACATTTTTATGGCTTCCCACATGGATTTCCAATCCCTGGAAACAGAATGCAAAAACCCAATTTCAGATATTGATACAAAACTCAAATTAGAAACTACCACTACCAACCAAGAAAAAATGAGCACCCACTAACTTTAATTTCAGTCCCACTCCAAAAACAACACTTAAACCTAAAGCCTAGCTTCATTCACAAACATTATTTGCCAATTTGGAACCTAGCATGTGCTGAAATAAATTTCCAAGAAAACCCAAACCCGATTCCCAAAATCACCTCAAAGATCACAGAGAGTGAGAGAAGAGTAGTAGGAAGCAACGCACCAACTTGTCGTTGAAGCAAGGTTTCTCATGGGTTTGGATCCCTAAGCTCGTAGACATAAATAAGGAAAAATCCTTTCTTTATTCCAAACCCACACACCAAAGCTCTGCTATTTGAGAAAAAGATGCAGCTGCTGAATCCTTTGTGACTTACAATTGAAGCAAGCAAACAAAGGTTTTCAATGAACTCAATAAAGTGTGCTCCTTTTTCTGCAATGGTTTCACACTGCAAAGTACAAATTCAAGAATGAGAACCCACAAAAACTAATTAAAGGAATACTAGTTAATAGAAAGTGCAAAACATTACTCTCACAAAATCAAGTGATTTCCCATCAAAGATACAAGAGGAAAAAAGACCATTCTTGTTCAACAGGAAGTAAAGGGAAAAGTATTTTTTATACAAGTTGGAGGTGTTGCGTGACAGACAAAATAGACTGGTGGGATTGGTTTGAAATGATGACACAAAGAGCTGACTTTTTCCTATGAGGAAAATTATTTCAATATTTGTGAACCATAAATTTCGTTTATATATCCTACTAACTCTGACTTAATTGTCAATACCCAAATTTGTCTCTATCTCCATCTCTATCTGTGTCAGTAGAAGATGTGTTTTCCAGTGGGAAAGTGCGGGAATTGATAAGCCTTTTTTGACATTAATTTCGTGCCCATCTCTCTCTCACCATACATGTTTTGCTTACATCTTTAAAAGAATCTTTTTTATTTGGAAACCAGTCTCAAAATAGTTTATTATACAGTGCTTATACTCACATATTGGGAGTAATGGGGATTTAAATTTTTTGGGTGCTCATATTTGAATTGAATGGTACTCCCTTATAAAAGTAGGGGTGAGAAAAAAAAAAATCGAAAACTGAATATCCGAATAGAACTAAATCAAAATTTAGAACCGAATCAAAATTTTGAAATTTGATTCGTTTTTTTGGGTTTTTCGGTTCGCTTCGATATTAAAAATTAAAATTTTAGTTTTTCGGTTTGGTTCGTTTTTTACGATAAATAAATAAATCGTATTTTAAATATAATATTATATATATTCTATTAATTTTATTTTAGGGTGCCACCACCCCTTAAAATAACACCATACCACATTTCCTAATCATTTGTACACGTGGACGAATAATAATCTGCCACGTGGCAAAAAAAAAAAAAATCTGAAAAAAGACGGTCAGCAATTTGTTGGTCTTTATCCAGCAATTTTTCTTGTCCAGCAATATCCGACACACTATACAGCAATCTATAGATTGCTATGTAGTGTTTGTAATATTGCTGTGTAGCGTTTATAATATTGCTGTATAAGTAGTGTCACGGTGTCACTTTAAGAGGGGGTGTCATTTTAACACAAACCTATATATATACCTATCTATCTATCTATCTATATATATATATAGGGATGTATTCAGATTAATGTGCTGAAAACTGTTAAAAACCAAAACTAATCTGATCCATTGATTCTTGCCATCTAATGGTCTATATTTGTGACACATGGGATTAATTTAATCATTAAAAAACTGAAAAGGATAGAAAAGTAAGTTGACATGTTGATAGATATTTTTATTCCATAATTTACGCCTCCCATGATTTGGTAGGTATATTGCATTGATTTGTTTTCTTTTTTTAATATTAAATATTTTTAGTTGATTATCTTATTTATTATGCAGCATCTTTATACACAAATATTGTTTAAATTAAGCATCTTATCTTAATTAGCTTGATTTTGTCGAACATGGTATAATAATGTACATAAACGGTATAATAATGTACGACAACGAAAAAATGTACGTAAGAAGTAGTTTAATGTCTTGCAGCACGTTAAATCCATATTATTTGGGTTTAGCAATCCATTGGGCTAGGTTGTAGTACCGACTCACTAACGAAACCTTCACCAAGGGTAGGGAGAAAATTCCTTTGCCTAAGGGATTAGTAATCCATCGGGGTAGGACATTACCAATGCTTACCTATACTTTCTATTTTTATTGTTTGTTTATGATGTACGTAAACGTTATAATAATGTATGAAAACGGTATAGTAATGTACGTAAGGAGTAGTTTAATGTCTTGCAACACGTTGAATCCACACCATTTGGGTTTAGCGATCCATGCGGCTAGGTTGTAGTACCCACACACAAAATGAAATTATCACTAAGGGTAGGGAGTTTGAATCATTCCCCTAGGGGTTTAGCAATCCATGGGCTAGGGTATAGTTCCACTACATGCATTGAATTTCGTTTTTTATGTGTATTTAGGATTTCATACAGTAAATAATAAGAAAATTGTCTTTAATGTACATACTAAATGATGTACCTGTGTAAGGATTTAATGTTTAGTGGGATTTGAATCCATACCCTTTGGGTTTAACAATCCATGGGGCTAGGTTTTATTACCGACTCACAAAATGAAACCATCACCAAGGGAGGGAGTTTGAATCATTCCCGTAGGGTTTAACAATCTATCGGGCTAGGGTATAGTACCACCACATGCATAAAATTTCGCTTTTTAATGTTTGTTTAGGATTTTATACAGGAAATAATATACAAATATAGTCTTATAATGTATATGCCTAACAGTGAATAATGTACGAATGTAGTAGTTTACTGTATATTTTTTTTCCGTCAATATGGTTTCAGTCATTCGATAATGTACATACTTATGGTTTTAATGTAGAGTACATTAGTAGCAAATAATGTAACAATTAACCTGGATAATGTAACCTAATAAGTGTAACAATACAACAGAGACTACTACACAAAACAATAAATAATTGAATCCTACAAGAATGGCTCTAACTCCTTGCCCTTAGTGAACGTTGTGCTACTGGGTTGGTATTACACCCTAGCCCCATGGACTATTAAACCCTTGGAGAATGGATATAACTTCTGCCCCTCATTAAACAAATTATAGTCTACATTAAAATACAATTTTCGCACATTATAATCAACAACACAATAATAATGTAGCACATCATTGAACATCTTTAAAGCTTGTCGTTGCGTTAATGCAATGGGCATATCATCGTCAAAGTCATCCTCGAATCGATTCTTGCACTCGTAGAACCTATTCAGAAACACATACAATGCAATATCAGTTAATGTACATCTATGGCTAAATAATTTAATAGAACATGATGTACAGATCTAGCTACTGATGTAACAGAACATGATGCATAAAATAAGCATCAATTGATGTACTAATCTATCTAAATGATGTTTTAAAGTCATGTACAAGTATGCATAGATAATGTAGCATTGTTTCCTACTGAAATAATTTACAATTTCAACCCCAAAATGTAGCTTTTTAATCAAAATACTACACAGAAACAATAATGTACATTTATCAAAGAATTATGTAGTAACCAATGATGTACAGATAAGCTACCATGAGTAATGTATACTAATTTCCAAACATGATGTATCACAACAACAGTAATATCAGCATAAGTGAAAGTGCAGGTTTTTTCTTGGTCAACGTATGTAATTGCAAGTGTATCCAACTGATCAGGATGAGATTCTCGACCCAGCTGAGTCGTTGGCACGATAACCGGGACCTGGTATCAAACAAATATTCCTCAACCCACTTTTACTGATTAGTATAATGGAGGTAAGGGTCGAATCCCACAAGGATGGACACGTTCGGATACTGTGGTGACATTCCCGGGTGTTTTTTGGTTAGCTACCACGCTTGGGTTGAGATTTTACCTAGGCAAGAAATAAAGACGGTACTCTACTGACTAGTAGGCGTGAAAATAACAGGCATGTGGTTGTGTTCGTGAAAATAGGGGACAAGGTGTCTCAAAGGTATATGAAAAATAGACAGTTACTAAAAGTGGAAATTTAGAAAACAAGGTATATCTGGTGGCTGGTTGGCTTTCTGACAGGTATGGAAGGTACAACTGAAAAGTAGGGAACAAAAACAAAAGTAACTTAAAAGTAAAGTGGTCCAAACTAAAGTTGATTTTGACGTTTTTTTTGTGACATCCCTAACCTGAAATATGCATCATTTCGCATATTGACATAATTTTATTTATCTTTGCATATTTATATTATTAGTTGTATTATAAATATTATATATATGATAATTATATATTTATATATGTTACATAAATATTAAAAATGTATAAAGGTGTGCATGGGAGTATATACGTTGTAGATTTTATAAATAAGTATTATTTAATAGTTGTGCTTAGTTAAAATAGTAAATTAGATAATACTTATGTAGGGGTGTGTTAGGGTCCTTACAGCATCTTAGCGTAAAACACAGCACAAATCACAGCCCTTGGATCATTAGATTGGATGACTGTGATTTGTTACATTATGATACTAAAAATCTACATTATTAGGTGAGGTACATTATTAGACTAGAAATGTACATTGTAAGACTAAAACTGTACATTTCTAAACTAAAATGCTACATTATTAAACTAAAATGCTATATTATTATCCGAGCTACATTATTAGTCTAAAATTCTACATTATTAGATGACACGTGGCATTAATCTAACCATTAGATCATATGATCCAATGGACTGCAAGTGTTTTGAGTTTTACTTATACTTAGCGTTCTGACCTGAATACATCCCTAGTGATGTATAAGCTAAATATATGTGTGTATATATAGAGGTACTAAAGAAAAACATTTGCTGCCTATATTTAAATAAATATGTCTAGTTGATGCTCTTGGAATTATGTTAAGTATTTACGTAAAGTATATATATATATGTATAATATATTCCATGTAATATGTTAAAAATACGCAAGTGTTTGGAGTTCTTTATATTATTATATGCTACTAATCAAATGAGTACTTGTTTTTAATATGTTAAAGTACATCACAACATTTTATGGAATAACACGTTTCAAGTTTTTATTTTAACGTGTCTTTCTTTAGAAAATTGATAAGGTGAGTTAGCATGTTTTAGCCGACATATACATAAATAAGAGATGACAATTAGCTCGAGGAAGAAAATAGAAAAAAAATAAAACAGAAAGAAAGTAGAGTTGGAGGCGTAGTTAAAAAGTAAAATTATGCACTAAATGAAAGAGAATTTGCAGCTCTCGGATGTCGGATTTAAGGATGGAGGACCTGTTTAGGAGACAAATTCAGAATTTGGTTAGATTATCTGTCGTAATCAGGTGTGTATAAATCACACTTTTAATTTTACATATTTTATGTGATTGATTGTTATGTGCTATTTGATATTGATGTTGTATATGCTGTGGATATATGATTTGTGCAATGAATATGTTTATTTATAGTATTAGAATTAATTGATGTAATATATGGTTATATAATTGGTGCAATGGATATGTTTGATGTATCGTATTAGAATCATTTGAATAATGAGATTAAAGAGGATATGGGACAGTCTTGCCCTGGGTTCTACGGGTCAAAGAAAATGTGCAAAGAGGGGCCTTCGTGGAAAGGTCAAAATGCAAAGAGGGGTCTTCGTGGAAAGGTCAAATAAATAAAAAGGACCTTCGGGTCGTATACAATGGAAATTCCGGACAGATACCAGGCTTGACCAGTCACAAAATAATAAACTGAACAGAGTGGCATATGCATATGTACATGAAATTGTTTTTAATATTTTGTTGATTATTGTTATATATATTGGTTAAAGAATATGTTTGATTTTGGGATGTGAATTAAAGGTAAGATTTATATGCACTGAGTTGTGGCTCATATAAACCACTAATATTTTTCAGGAATAAGATATCAATGATTCGTGGGTTGATGTGAGTTACAGTTATTATAAGGGTCGGCGGCTGACGCATTTTGACAACCTTCTCCTCCTCATCATTTTTGCTTGTAGATAAATTTATAGTATATAGAGTGGTGAGAGGGCCCCACTGCTTTTCATAATGTTTCAAAATATGTACTTGATAAAATAGTGGTTTTTGAAATTATATAATATGTGTGCTTTATGTACTTGACGTGTAGTTATTTGTTTTAAAATTTGAATTTATTTATAGTAAGTGCATAAGTCATAGGGGTTGGGGGTGTGACATTCTTCTTCACCAAGCATTAACATAAATCATATGAACACAAACACCATAACTAAACTCAGATTCATGACTTCAAACTCAAGATCTATAAAATTAAAATACTCAAACTTAAGATGGACGGTGGACTGCAGTTTTACCTCTACTGACTGACATGCAAGGTGGTGATCACAGTGTGGATCGAAAAGATTCATGCACAAAAAACTCAGACTGAAACATAACTATAAAATTCGATCGACAATCACAAATCTAGCTTACTCGAAAGAAAAATACATGCACGCACTTAAAAGTTAAAGGCGATAACTAAATCTAACTTTCCTAGGCAAAATGAAGCAAACTCAAACCAAAGAGACATTCGGAATAGAAATTTCATAACTAAAAAGTTTGGATCTTCACCAAGTTCTTCAAAAGGCAACAAAGATAAATGTTTGCACAGATCCAACGAAGAAAGCAAGTAAAGATTAAAATAGAAAGCGAGTAACGATTGTTTTTACCACTCCGGGCAGTGAAACTGCTATACTACTACGACGAACTGGCTGGAACGGTAGAATGATGAATCTCCGGCAGACTTTTGGACGTCAAGTGACCATAGCTGTGGCGAGGAACGAGAAAGTGGATGATGCTGAAGGACTGATCTTCTAGAGAGAATTCTACTAAGTGTGTATGAGAGCTGAACTTCGAACCGACCCCTCCTGTTTTCTCTCTCCAAGTGGCTTCTTTTATAGGGAGGCTTGCCCTTGCTTTTAGGGTAGACTTCCTTCACGATTTGACTTTTCTGCCCTTGTTAATGATCATCCCAGCTATCCTTCTTCTCCATCTCGAGCCTTTTCTCTGGCATGCATCCTGGTCAGTATTGCACCTTTCTAGCGCTCTTTTCACTTGCGTCACCTGAATCGTCTCCTACTGACTTGGATCCCTTAATCCTGCGCACTTGAGCAACTGTTTTGCAGATAATACATGCATTTCACGACATCCTGACCAGTAACCAAGGCTTAGAATATGACTTATCAAACTGCTCACACTTACCACATGCTTGTCCTCAAGCGTGAAGACAAACAAAAAAGAAATAAGTCGAATTCGAGTCTGGTTACTCCCTCTGACCGACTCTACCCAACTAGACTCAAGACTCTGACGCAAAAGAAAACGAACAACGACACATACACAGAACACATATAATTAACTTAAACACATAGAACAGGCTATATTTTCAACCACCCCTCCCCTCGAGATCAGGTGCAATCCGGCCTTAGGCAACCTTGAACTTCCGCCGCCCCCCTTTTCCTCCCCAGTCAGTATATCTGCTTGTCAGGATCACCCAATCCTAGGCCAAACACTGGGTTCACTCAGTCACTCATTCCTCACAGGGGATGTTAGGACTGTTTCCTCTCAATGCTAAACCACAGATGTTTCGGACTCAGATCTCACGTGCAGCTCCTGAAGGTCTTTAAGGCTTGTAACGGGGCTATTGGTTTGTAATGTTTGGGGTAGTTGTTCCTAAGGCTCTAAGGTTCAAAAACTAACTACTTATTAGATGAGGGAGAACTGTGTGCATTCGGGCTTCTGGCTAGGGCTTCTTCTTCGGCTGGACAATTTCTGACATTGGCTTCCAACTGGTCAGTAGCTTCCTTGTGGCTTCGCCACCCTTATTCCTTCTTCCTCCTTTCTCATTTTGTGGTCAAGTATCCACGGCCATTTTCTTCGGTTTTCTTTCCTGTGGCTTTGCCACCCTCATACCTTCTTCTATTTTTTTTGGATCTGGAATTTTTTTTCAGATCGATTTTCTCCTTCTTTCTTTGCTTTTCTTTTCTTCAGCTGGTTTCTTTTGTATGTCCTCCTGGGCAGTTGCCTCCTTGCCTTATGCCTTGCACATACACAGTTCCAGTGGTTGAAGTGGGTGGATCTGGATTTAGTGGAGGCGAACTGACCAGCATCGGGGTGGGTTAGCTCCTCCCAGGCTTCCTGGGGCTCAAAGTCTATGTGTCTCCTCGGTACCCCCCTCTCACGGATTCTCCATTCTGGTCCTATAGCCTCCTCCAGGCTACACGTACCCAGTCACACAGTCTACTCGATCAGACTCATGGACATTTCTCCACCGAATATTCTAAAGGAAATTGACACCTCGTCTAGGTCCGTAGTGACTTGGAACCTAAATGTGGTGAAGAACTCCTTCTCTAATCTCACAGATATCTCCGGGTCCCTATTCTCTAACAGCCACTCAAAACCCAATGCTTCCATACTGGCCAGGAAGGAATCACGAACAGATAACTCAAAACCCTATCTTCCTTGTCGTCAAATGCGTCTTGAAGCTTTTTGGTGTCGTAGTGCTTCATGTCCTCCATAAGCTCATCAGTGAGCTCTACCCTCCACCGTCGGTACACGATCTTCTAGAGAGATATCACTCTCCGAGTCGACTCCTCGCTGGAAGTGTAGTCACTGTCGCTTAATCTCCCTCTCTCTTCCGGCTCTCTGATCACTATGCTGGCATTGGCAGTGCGCTGTTTCTTTACGGCTTGTTTCTTCTTGGCAGGGGCTTTCCACTTTCTCTTTCTTTCTTGGACGTAGTTGGCTACTTCGATTTCCATTGCCTCTGCTTCTTCGTCTGCTTGTGTTGAAACGTCCTCCTGGGTGGTAGGCTCGGTCACCGCACGGGTACTAGTATCACTTCCTGCCGCCTTCTCCCGACCTACTGACTCTGATGCGAGGTCCAGACCCTCAGCCACCTTGTCAGCTTCTCCCTTCTGGTCAGTCGGCGTTGATGAAACTGTCCCTGTTGCCTTCTGTGTGTCCTCCTGGCTAGTTGTCGAGAGCTTCTCCCCAGGTTTTGTAGGAGTAGTCTTCTCGTCATCGCTAGAGACCTCCACTGCATCTGCTGCTATGTTTGCTCCTGCCTTGTTGGACTTCCACTTTCCTAAGCATCTTTGTGACACTCGTTGGGGTTTCTGCCTTTTTGTATTGGGGTCGTTCTTCAACACTAGCCTCCTCTTTACTGCCTTCGGTTTAGTCACTATTGAGGCTTCCTCTGGTTGTGTTTCTTGTTCCTGCATTTCCTCTTCAAGTTTTTCAGCTTTCTCCGGTTGTTCTTCTGTCATCTCCTCCACGGATTGGTGGACTACCCCCTCTGACTCATCCGCTTCCATGGCTTTTTCCCCCTTCCTACTGCCTGGGATGCGAGGTCCAGTACCTCAGCCACCCCTTCAGGGTTTACCACGATCCTATCCCCCTGCCTCTTGGCCATTTCGTTCAGATCTATCTCCTCCTTCTCTGCTTCATCGGCTGTGGCTTCAGTGGCCATTATCTCCTCTGCTTCATCCTTCTCGCCCTCGCTTACTCCCCCTCCGCTCTCCGTTTCCTCTGTTTCTCCCCAGTTGGGATCTTGATAGGCGGAAAGAGGGCTAACGTCGAGCGGCTCTGTTTGTTGGTGTATGGGAGAAAGGTGAGGGGGTTCTGATTGTGCAGTTACTGTTGGGGAGGTCTTTTCGGATGTCGGATTTGAGGTTTTTGGGGTGGTGGTGGGTGGGTTTACTGTGGTCGCAGTTGGGGTAGGGTTTGGTGGCGCCGGCATTCCTCCGGTCAGGCTAAATCCGGCCAATCTTTGTTGGGGTCTTGTTGGTGGTGGTGGGTGGGTTTACTGTGGTCGCTGTCCAATCTTTGTTCGGGTCTTGTTGCCTTAGATACGCTGCCAGTGCGTCTAAAGGAACCATTGCCGGAATTTGTGTCGTTGGCTGTGATCGTTGTGGACTTGGTGGCCGCGATTCGGCTGTCGCTCGGGCTTCTGGGAGGTCTTCGCCGGTGTTGGGTGCTGGGTTGTTGGTTGCTTTACTCCTCGCCATGGTCTGTATCGGTGGTGGTTCTCTTTTTCCGGTAGTGATTCACGGTGGTTTTCGTAGTGGGGTGGTAGTTTTCGGAGTGGGGTGGTGGTTGTGGGTGAAGGGGAGTAGGCGGTGGGGTATTTTATAGTGGGGTGGGCAATTGAGGGTTTTGACCGGTTGTAAGCGGTTGCCAGGTTGCGACACTTCGGGTGGGAGGCGGTTGGGCGTTCAAGCAGCTGATTGGACGTCCCCTGCTCCACGCGCCCTCCCAGTCTCTGCACTCGCCTGCAAAGCTGCAACACGCACCAAAATTCAAATTTCACTCTATACCTCCCTCTCAACTAGCTAAAAATAGAAATAAAGCAAATAAAAGGCTCTTAAATATAATTCAGAGTTTCACCCAAGTGGTATCTTCATGGTCAGTACGGACTCCAAATTAATATTTAAGATCCGAAAATCTTTTTGGTATTTTTTTTCTACTGAACTTAAGTTAAATTACTAAATATTCATAATATTTACATCATTACTAAGGGTATTTGAAGTTTTATCTGGTCAATAAGCACGAATCATATTACGTTGACCAGGTGGAACTCCAAAACCCCTTTTCTACTGGTCAACTAGACGCTATTAAAGTGTAGTGGAATTTCTTCCACTACACACATCTCTTCATTTTCCCTATATATTTTTAATCTATGCCCATTAACGACAAAAGGTTCAGAGTTAGGGATACTCCCTGAAATCTCGACCGCTCCATTGGCACGTATTGCTGTGATAATGTAAGGTCCTGCCCATTTTGACTTGAGTTTCCAGGCATTAGCTTCAATCTCGACTGGAAGAGTAGTACTTTCTGACCAACTTGGAGATTCTTGGTTCTCAGATTTCTGTCGTGCCACATCTTTGTTTTCTCTTTGTACCACATGGCTGAATCAAACGACTCCAATCTGAGCTCTTCCAGCTCTTGTAGCTGCAGCTTCCTTTCCTCTTCACAGGCCTTAGCATCCACGTTAACCTGCTGAACTGCCCAATACGCTCGGTGCTCAATTCCTACTGACAAGTGGCACATCTTCCCAAAGACGATGCGATATGGGGACATCCCGATAGGAGTTTTGTAGGCTGTCCAATATGCCCACAGAGCATCCTCCAACCTTGTGCTCCAATCTTTTCTGGAGGGGTTGACTGTTTTCTCTAAGATGCTCTTTATTTCTCTGTTTGAGATCTCCGCTTGCCCGTTGGCTTGAGGGTGGTAAGGACTAGATAGGCGGTGATGAACCCCGTACTTCTTCCTCAATGCTTCGACCGTTCGGTTGCAAAAGTGAGTCCCTTGATCGGAGATGATTGCCCTTGGTATCCCAAATCGGCTGAATATATGACTCTTGAGGAACTTGGTCACTTCTTTAGATTCGCAAGTGCTTGTGGCCTTGGCTTCTATCCACTTTGACACATAGTCAACTACCACCAGGATGTCGGAATTCCCATAAGACGAGGGAAAAGGACCCATGAAGTCCATGCCCCAGATGTCGAACACTTCGCAAACAATCACTGGAACTTGCGGCATTTCATCCCTTGCGGAGATCCCACCGGTCAGTTGGCAACAGTCACAGCCCTTGCAGAACTCATATGCATCTCTGTTCAGAGTCGGCCAGTAGAATCCGCTATCCAGCACCTTTCTTGCAGTCTTCCTTGGCCCGAAATGTCCTCCACATGCCAAGGAGTGACAGTGTGTTAGTACATCCCGTTGCTCCCAGTCAGGAACACATCTTCTTATAACTTGGTCGGTTCCTGCCTTCCACAAGTATGGGTCGTCCCAGAAATAATACTTTGCTTCACTCTTGATCTTCATCCTCTAAGCCTTTGTCACGTTTGGCACCATTGGTAGCTCTCCCGTCACTAGGTAGTTGGCCAAGTCCGCATACCAGGATTCCTGTCCTACTTTTTCCTTGCCCTTGGTTGTTGCGTCCTGCCCAGTAAGCCTCATTACTTCTTCCCAGTCGATCTTCCTTGCGGAGAAAATCACTTCACACAAATGCTCTGCCGGGAATCGATCTCTCACATCCTCACTGTTCCTTCTTGTATTATTCTGCTCAAGTGGTCCGCTACTTTGTTTTCAACCCCCTTTTTGTCTTCTACCTCCCAATCAAATTCTTGTAAAAGCAGCACCCATTTGATCAGTCGGGGTTTTGACTCCTTCTTCGCAATGAGATACTTAATGGCCGCATGATCAGTATAGACGATGACTCTGGATCCTAGTAAGTACTGTCTGAACTTTTCGAACGAATAGACAACAGCCAACATCTCCTTTTCGGTGGTGTCATAATTCCGTTGGGATTGATTCAAGGTCTTAGATGCATAGAATATCACGTACCTCCTCCCATCGATCTTCTGACCCAGTACGGCCCCCACTGCATAGTCACTAGCATCGCACATCACCTCGAAGGGGTGATCCCAGTTAGGAGCTTGAATAATCAGTGCAAAGATCAATTTTTCCTTAAGGAGGTCGAAAGCAGCCTTGCAATGCTCGTCGAAAACAAACTCCACCTCGTTCTGGAGAAGTCTGGTAAGGGGTTGGGCAATCTTGGCGAAATCCTTGATGAATCTTCGATAAAATCCAGCATGGCCCAGAAAACCCCTTATTCCTTTCTGATCAGTAGGGAAGGATAGTTTGGATATGACATCCACCTTAGCTTGATCCACCTGGATTCCCTTTTCTGACACCATGTGTCCTAAGACAATTCTGTAACCATAAAGTGGCATTTCTCAAAATTTAAGACCAGGCTCTTTGTTTGGCATCTTTCTAGCACAGCATCCAAATGTTGCAAGCACGAGTCGAAAGAGTCTCCGTAGAGAATATGCTCATCATGTATCGTTGGAAAGTACCAGGGGCGTTGCATAAGCCAAACGGCATACGCCTATACGCATAGGTTCCAAACGGACAAGTGAACGTGGTCTTATCCTGGTCCTCCGGGTTCACGTAGATTTGAAAGTAACCATTGTACCCATCCAAAAAGCAGAAGTACTTCCTCCCAGCCAGTCGCTCCAGCATTTGATCGATGAATGGCAGGGGGAAATGGTCCTTCCTGGTTGCAGTGTTCAACTTTCGGTAATCTATACACATTTGCCATCCAGTGACTAGTCTGGTGGGCACTAGCTCATTCCTCTCATTCTTAACCACCTGGATCCCTGACTTCTTGGGGATCATATGGATTGGGCTGACCCATTCACTATCGGGTACTGAGTATATAATGCCCAGTGAGAGTAACTTCAAGATTTCCTTCAGTATCTCTTCCCGCATGTTTGGGTTCACCTTTCTTTGCGAATCTCTATGTGCCTCGGCTCCCTCCTCCAGCCTAATGTTGTGCACGCAGACGTCCGGGCTTATCCCCACCAGGTCCGTAAGGCTCCATCCAATAGCTTTCTTGTTTTTGATCAGCACAGTTAGTAGTCTTGCCTCTTGGTCTTTAGTCAGCCCGCTATTGATGATTACAGGGAACGAGTCTTCCTCCCCGAGGTAGGCATACTTAAGGTTCGCTGGCAACCTTTTTAACTCCACTTGTGGGGGTAGTGTGTCCGTAGGTAGAGGGTTCTTTTTTGAATCCTCCTCTCGCTCTTGTTCACCATCTGATTTTTCCTCCATAATGGCCGGTAGCAAAGCCCCTACGGATCCCGCTAGTTCCGACTTCTGACAGAATTCCGTAATTGCTTCTTCGATCTCCTCGTCAGTTAACCCTCGGCTACTGATCAGATCACACCATGCAGCTGCTTCCACATCAGCCTGGGCATACACATCAACATAACATAGATTTTCAGAATCTATTGGTTTTTTCATGGCTTCATTGATGTCAAAAACAAATTTCTCACCATTAAAGTCAATGCAAATTGTCCCCTCAGCCATATCCACAATTGTCTTAGCCGCTTTTAAAAATGGTCTTCCTAACAATATCCCGCTAGACTCCCTAGCTTCTGGTTCACTCATTTTAATTACATAAAAATCAGCGGGATAAGTAAAGTCTCGTATCCTGACCAACACATTTTCTAACATACCCTCCGGATTTATATATGACCTATCAGCCAGTTGGATCAACACCCTAGTATTTGACAATTGTACCCCCTTCAATCGATTATAAATGGATAACGGCATAACATTGATAGATGCTCTTAAATCACACATTGCATGCTCGATTTTCACATCTCCAATTGTTATGGGTAAAGTAAACATACCTGGGTTGGCTCTTTTGGGTGGTAGTTTCTCCTGTACAATAGGTGACGCTATCCCTTCCACCATGATTTTTCCATCCTCCTGGGCCTTTCCGGCTATGAACTCCTTTATAAACTTCCCCAGAGGGGGCAGTCTCACGGCTTGGAGGAATGGTATTGTGACATCCAGCTTTCCGAAGATTGACATGAAATCCACAGGGTTTTCTTTCATCCTCTTCGTAACAAACCGATATGGAAACGGCTTTTCTCCCTTAGCCTCTTCAGTTAGCCTTGGTGGAATTTCCTTTGGTGCCTCCTGGGGTTGAGGTCCCGATGCGGGTATTGCTCCTTCAGGTTGCTCGTTTCCAGGTTGTGTTTTTCCCTCCTTTCCTTCCGTAGTAGGCTTCTCGTTTAGAAAAAACGGATCCTCCATTTGAGGCAGAGGCCTCTTGAGCTCTTCTACTGAGATGGTGTCGCTCAGCACCTTTGCTCCACTAGACTCCCCAATAGGGTTCTTGAGTTGAGGTCCATTATAGGTTGTTCCGGACCGCAGTGTAATCTTACTCATATTTTTCCTTTTCAGGTACATGGACTGTAGATGGGAGTTTCCCTGAGTTCCCTTTCATTTCGCCCACCGAGTTAGCGAGCTGAGCCAACTGCCTGTTCATCATATCCATATTTGCCCTATGCTCCTTCTGGGCACTTTGCATCCCTTGCATTGTTTCATTACTAGACTGCAAGTCGCTTTTAATGCTTTGCTGCGAAGCAAGCATCTCTCCCATCATGTCCTCTATAGAACTCCCCGATCTGTTTGGGTGATGGAATTAGTTCGAGCCCTGGTGCTGGTAATTCTGGGGTGGTGGGTTTGACTGATAACCCGAGAAATTTTGCTGGTTTTGGTTTTGTGGGTACTGGTTATACTGGGCAGGAGGGTTGTACTGGTCATGGTTGTGCTGGTACTGAATTTGGTTTTGGCTGTGGCTGTTATGTTGAGGCCCTGGGTTAAATTGGTTCTGGTTTTGGTTCTGGTTGTTTCGCTGATGGGGTGGTACATAGGCAGGGTTCGGGTTCTGGTTTTGAGGGTTTTGGTTCTGAGGATGCTGGTTTCTTCCTACCCAGTTAGACTGGTAGTCAGGATTCGTTGGGCCACGGTTGGAATTTTGGTTCGGGTGGGGGTTGGGTTGATTTTGAGCCTGATTTTGGTTCTGATTCTGATTTCCATCTCCCCATCGGAAGTTTTGGTGGTCCCTCCATGGTGCATCCCTCTGCCTTCCCGGAATCCAATTGCCGTTGGAATTGTAGTATCCTGCGGCATTTGCTTGTTCCACATCTGGCGATGTTGTCGTGCTGATCATATGGTAGTTCTGGGGCCTCTTTGCCTCCAGTCGGAGAAGATGGTGGAGTGTTTTGCTTGATTGCAGTAAGTAATTCTTTCTTTAGTTCCTCCATCTTCAATTCCATCCTTTCCTCCTGGTCAGTAGCAGAAGCACTTCATGCCCTTTCTCTGATGTACCCATCCCTTGCGTTGTCGTACGTCTTCTTCGCATTCAACAGTTTACGTAACACCTTCTTGGCTTCACTGACTCTCAACTGTGTGAAATCGCCTCCAGATGATGAATTCTCTAGATCCTTTGTTTCCTTGTTCATCCCTTCATAGAAGGTGTGGTGCACCTCTATCTCCTTCATGCGATGGTTGGGGCATGACTCCAGAAGACTCATGTACTTCTCCCAGTACTCGCTCAGGGTATCATCGTATTCTTGCCTTATGCACGATATTTTCCTCTTCAATGCACTTGTCTTTGAAGACGGGAAGAACTCAGCTAGGAAAACTGACTTGAAATCGGCCCATGTACTGATGGAGTCGGCTGGCAGGCGCATGAAGCAGGTGTTGGCCTCTCCCTTTAGGACAAAAGGTAGGGCTTTCAGTCTGTAATCATCCTCGCTTGCTCTTGCTGGCCGCCTCTGCGCCTTACAGTTTTTGCAGAACTCATTTAAGAATTCGTAGGGTCCCTCGTAACTCTTCCCACAGTACGTCGGTAGGATTGCAATAACGTGGGGTTTCACATCACAGGCGGTCTGGCCTGGGGTGACCACTATGGCTTGTGGGGGATCTCCATCAGCGTGTGCAGTAAGTGTTGCGAGCTTGGGATCGTCCTCACCTTGGTCAGCCATTCTCACTAGTGTTCTAACTGGTTGGGGTGGAAGCTCCGGGAGTTGGTACTCTAGATCTTCTTTCTCCTCGTCGCTGCTCGTGCCTAGGTCGGACAGTGCTGTCGACAGACCAGAACGAGTGGTAACGGGTATCGTTCCTCGGGGAAGTATCCTTGGTCTCCACTGGCCAGGAGCCGAGCCACTTCTCATAAACTGAAAATAAAAAGAAAAGGAAAATTATAAACAGTATGTACACCAAAAAGATCACACACAATAACAGGTATGAACGCCATCCATCCCTGGCAACGACGCCATTTTGAAAGTGCAGGTTTTTTCTTGGTCAACGTATGTAATTGCAAGTGTATCCAACTGATCAGGATGAGATTCCCGACCCAGCTGAGTCGTTGGCACGATAACCGGGACCTGGTATCAAACAAATATTCCTCAACCCACTTTTACTGATTAGTATAATGGAGGTAAGGGTCGAATCCCACAAGGATGGACACGTTCGGATACTGTGGTGACATTCCCGGGTGTTTTTTGGTTAGCTACCACGCTTGGGTTGAGATTTTACCTAGGCAAGAAATAAAGGCGGTACTCTACTGACTAGTAGGCGTGAAAATAACAGGCATGTGGTTGTGTTCGTGAAAATAAGGGACAAGGTGTCTCAAAGGTATATGAAAAATAGACAGTTACTAAAAGAGGAAATTTAGACAACAAGGTATATCTGGTGGCTGGTTGGCTTTCTGACAGGTCTGGAAGGTACAACTGAAAAGTAGGGAACAAAAGCAAAAGTAACTTAAAAGTAAAGTGGTCCAAACTAAAGTTGATTTTGAAGTTTTCTTCTTCACCAAGCAATAACATAAATCATATGAACACAAACACCATAACTAAACTCAGATTCATGACTTCAAACTCAAGATCTATAAAATTAAAATACTCAAACTTAGGATGGACGGTGGACTGCAGTTTTACCTCTACTGACTGACATGCAAGGTGGTGATCACAGTGTGGATCGAAAAGATTCATGAACAAAAAACTCAGACTGAAACATAACTATAAAATTCGATCGACAATCACAAATCTAGCTTACTCGAAAGAAAAATACATGCACGCACTTAAAAGTTAAAGGCGATAACTAAATCTAACTAACCTAGGCAAAATGAAGCAAACTCAAACCAAAGAGACATTCGGAATAGAAATTTCATAACTAAAACATTTGGATCTTCACCAAGTTTTTCAAAAGGCAACAAAGATAAATGTTTGCACAGATCCAACGAAGAAAACAAGTAAAGATTAAACTAGAAAGCGAGTAACGATTGTTTTTGCCACTCCGGGCGGTGAAACTGATATACTACTACGACGAACTGGCTGGAACGGTAGAATGATGAATCTCCGGCAGACTTTTGGACGTCAAGTGACCATAGCTGTGGCGAGGAACGAGGAAGTGGATGATGCTGAAGGACTGATCTTCTAGAGAGAATTCTAATAAGTGTGTATGAGAGCCGAACTTCGAACCGACCCCTCATATTTTCTCTTTCCAAGTGGCTTCTTTTATTGGGAGGCTTGCCCTTGCTTTTAGGGTAGACTTCCTTCACGATTTGACTTTTCTGCCCTTGTTAATGATCATCCCAGCTATCCTTCTTCTCATCTCGAGCCTTTTCTCTGGCATGCATCCTGGTCAGTATTGCACCCTTCTAGCGCTCTTTCAACTTGCGTCACCTGAATCGTCTCCTACTGACTAGGGTCCCTTAATCCCGCACACTTGAGCAACTGTTTTGCAGATAATACATGCATTTCACGACATCCTGACCAGTAACCAAGGCTTAGAATACGACTTATCAATAAGCTATTCATGTACTAAAGTGTATACATCATTTCTCATAAAAACAATATTCACTGATAGTAGGAGTAAAGTTACTGATCTGGTTTGAAACAATGTATATTTTTAAGGTAATAATGCAGTATCAAACGATGTACTAATGTGCAGACATGATGTAGCATAACAACATCATGTACAAAACTGTGTACATAATGTACCATAAATGTATCAATAATGCAGCAACAGAACAAACGATAATGTGTCCTATAATAATAATGTACTAAAACTTCGCCAAAATGAAGCTTAACCCATAAACTGCAAACAAACAATGTACTCCGCTACTACGAAAAAAGCATCAAATTTTGTTTAGCATGATGAACCTTTAACACAAAATAATGTACTCTATTCATGAACTAAACTGCATTAATGATGTAACATAAATGAGATTTTCTTAAATAATGCGTAAATGTTGTGGTATAATGTAGCATATGACATACAACAATGTATAGAATGAGGTTAACAATGTCTAACCAATACTTTGAAACATAAAAGTAGATTACTTGTCGGTTGACTAGCAGGCCTCTTCGACATGTTTCGATTGTTCACCATTTTGTAGGAAGTTCTTCATGAACTAAATGAAATCAAAAAACCATTTTTGAATAGCTAATGTACAAAAGGAAGCGTACACCAAAAAGGAGGGGGGGGGGGGGAAATCAAGAATGACCAATACTTGCATGCCAAAAAAATGACAAGCAGAAAGAAAATTGGAAGGAGAATTTCAGTGCAAAATCAATTGACAAAAGGCAAAAGCCCTCAACCAACGAAAAAGCCTAATCCACACAAACAAACTTAGAAATCAAATTTGATACCACATAATGTACCAAAACACTAAAACAGCAGTTCCTCAAATATGAATCTACCGAAAATTGAAACAAACTTAATGTTTCGGCCTTACCTTTCACCCCTGCAGTTGAAATCAGACGTTAATTGAAATACTTCCGTCACCTGAACTGAATTTGTTGGGTATACACCGGGATTCCCTCGTCGAGATGGTCACCGATTCGCCGTGCCAAAGGCCGTTGGTCGAGACGACGATAGGTAGAAGCAGTTTCGGAAGGAGGCGGCGGCTAGGGTTAGGGACGATTCCTACTGAGGGAGGAGAGAGGGAGGAGAGAATAGGAGGGGAATGAAATGACTAGGAGTTGAAATCCCGTGAATGACGCAAATGCTAATTAGAAACCAAACCGTCTATTAATGTTTTACCAAATTTGCCCCGCGATGTACGAAACTAGTATCATAATGTACCGTCTAGGATTTAATCTAAGCCATTAGATTAATGGATCTTAGGGTGTATATTAGTCCTATGTTTTATACTAAGGTGTTAAAAGAAGGGTAATGCTAGGGGCATGTTAGAGTGCCACCACCCCTTAAAATAACACCATACCACCATTTCTAGCCAATTATTTATACTCGTGGACGAATAATAAGCTGCCACATGGCAAAAAAAAAAAAAAAACTGAAAAAGACGGTCAACAATTTTCTGGTCTTTATACAACAATATTTCTTGTCCAGCAATATCCGACACACTATACAACAATCTATAGATTGCTGTGTAGTGTTTGTAATATTGTTGTGTAGCGTTTATAATATTGCTGTATAAGTGGTGTCACGGGTGTCATTTTAAGAGGGGTTGTCATTTTAACACAAACCATATATATATATAGGATTGTGATCAATTGAGATTTTTTAGGGTAATTGAGAAATGAGATGCAATATCAGCCACTCATTTTTATTAAATGAGTGGTTCAGATTTTACTACACAAAAAATATTTTTAGATTAATTTATTTTGAAAGGGAAGAATGGTAATTGCAGGGGCTTATTCATGATTCTTCCGTCAAAACTCTCACTCTGAACAACATGAATCGTCTTCCACCGCCGCTGACTTCAGATCCTGTGCGCGAGCTCTGGTCGTCTTCCACGGCGGATGTGTCGGAGCGCATCGCCGGCATCAGTGTGAAGGAGCATGTATCCAGAATTTGATGCTATTCGACAGAGAGAGCTATTTGATGCTTTGCGAGCGACGTGATTCGATTGCTGGTCCATAATTTGTTAGAAGCCTCGATTACTAGGTTTAATTACTTCCTAGTCTAATTCGCTTGCAATTCTTCCTCTGTAAAACTTGCTGTTGCCGATTTTATGAATTTTAATTAAGGTGAAATTTTACTAATTTATGTAAAATAGAGGCATTTTGATACGTCTTTTTTTTTTTTTTTTTTGCCTTGTTGTGCTTGCTATGATGACTATAGACTAAGTAGTTGTTTTTCTTTGATCATGATTTGATGAGTTGCTATTAACTTGTGTTTTTGCTATCAACATTTTTATGAGATTTTTGCTTCTGTTGCAACCATATTACCATATTTTTGCAGTAGATGATTCAATTGTATTGGATGTGAACTCATTTGAGAGATTGATTTTCCAATATTTGCTTTTGTTATAGGATTTGAACTTTTTGCAAGCTTAATTGTTGATTTGTTTATGGAATTGGAAGTATTATCAGGAATTGGATGTCAACCAAACTTGGATTTGGGTTGCAGAATTTACCCCAAGAGAAGATGTCTCAACTTGTACAGATAATCAGGAAGAGGGATGAGCATTTGGCACATGATGGCGATGAAATTGAGCTTGATATTGAGGCTCTTGATACGGAGACGCTGTGGGAACTTGATTGGTTTGTGACCAATTGGAAGAAGATGGTGAGCAAGACAAAGCGGTAAGCGTTGATGATGAACAACAATCCAGCTGCTGGAGTTTCTATTCCCTCCAGTCCTGATACTGATGCTGATGTGGTAAGTTAAATTTGCATCAAGATTTTTGTCTTTTTTGTGGTGTTTTCACTGTTTATTCATGTTGTTGGTAATGTTGTGTAGGGCGCATTGAGCGACAAGAATGATGATTGTGGCAAGATGATGAAAGAAAATGATGAAGAAGATGTAGATATTGATGACGATATGCCAGCAGCGAGCTTCCCTGCTGTGGAGATTGAGATTGAGAGAGAAGGTGTTGTTGGGCAGGAGAATGATGGTGTTGTTGGACAGGAGAATGATGGTAGAGGCAATGCCAGCAGTAGCTCAAGCAGTTCTGGCAGCTCAAGTAGCGATTCGTCATCCTCGAGTGGTATTTATACTGATTCTTCTTGTGTTTCTACATTGTGTTGGGGGTGAAAGTATGGAAAACGGAAACAAAAACAAATGTTCATTCGTTTGAGCTTGTTTTTTTACAGATTCTGATTCAGGGAGTTCCTCTGGTAGTGAGTCCGACGCAGATGATTGACCAATTCTATGATTGAACTTTTATTTGATGATTGAATTGGATGTCTGGCAGTTTTGTTGCTTTTTCTTGCATGTTAACTGTGATATCTCAACTTTGTTTTAGTTCATTTGATATTTTGGCTATTGATATGTGAATTACAAGTGTTATTTTTTAGTTGTTGTCATTCGATATTCTCGGTATTGATATGTCAATTGTAAGTGTTATTTTTTAGTTGTTGACATTTTAATACGAGTTGTTGACATTCGATATTTTCGGCATTGATATGTCAATTATAAGTGTTATTTGTTAGTTGTTGACATTTTAATACGAGTTGTTGACATTCGATATTCTCGATATTGATATGTGAATTATAAGTGTTATTTGTTAGTTGTTGACATTTTAATACGAGTTGTTGACATTCGATATTCTTATCAATATTAATTATTTTTGAGAAATGAGATGAGATGCAATCTCAATTGAGAAATGAGATTATTTAGGCTAATTGAGAAATGAGATGCAATATCTATCAGCCACTCATTTTTATTAAATGAGTGGTCCAGATTTTACCACACAAAAAATATTTTTAGATTAATTTATTATGAAAGGGTAGAATGGTAATTATATGTTTTAATTAGGGTTTTCAGCTTGTGTTTGGGGATTGGGGATTCATCTTCACCACCGTCTTCAATCCTGAGCAAGTGTAGTAGTATCGATGAGGTTTCAACAGATAAGAAAAGAAGCACAAAAATGGCCACCGCGTCTCCGGCGAGCTCTACGCCGCCGTGCTCGCCAGGATGGAAGACCTCGAGGGGATCTTGCGCGGCCACTACGAGCGCCGCCCGATCTAGATTCAGATCCAGACCCATGACGATGCGGAGACGGGGATTGTGGAGGCGGAGGCGTACTACGCGCACAGGAGCTACGTGGAGGCGATGCGGCGGCGGAGGAGGAGAGGGGGAGGAGGAGGGGTATAACTGTAACAGGATCCCTTGTCCGCTGCGCTCCGATTCACCCCTACTCTCGCTGCTGCTCCGCCATCACCCACTGCAGTCGCTGATTTGCAATTCTACCAATTCGTGTTGGCTTCGATTCAGCTTTGAGGGAAATGTAGCAGATGTGTTGCTGTTTTGGGGATTCTGTTTTGATCTGGGTGTTGTTTGTTAATTGTGATTAATTTGTAGGTTAATATCGTTGTTGTTTGTGTTCGGGTTTGAGTGTGGGAAATCTGTTGTATTATGATTCTTAAATTAAATTAATTCATATTTGTCGTTTTTGTGTCGTCTCTAATTTCCTAATTTTTTTTTCTTCCACAAAATTTTGTTCTTTTTTATTGTTGTTGGATGATTTATCAAGTATGAAAGGAACGGAAAATACGTAAAGAATTCTGCTTTTGAGGCAAATGTTACGTGTCTCTCTCTTTTATTTCTCCAAATTAAAGCATGAAATATTTTGTACTCTGGTTGTTTGGTGATAAGGCTAATTTCATGCATCGGTTATATGGTGAAAAACACTATATTTTGCTGGGTCTAACACAGTTTTTAAGCCAGGTGTGTGACAGAATCGCTAGATCCAGGAGATGCTGGAGGAAACGGACTAGCGAAGGAATGAAGGAGAAGTGAGCAGAATTTAAGGAGAAGAAGGCTAGAAGAGTCAATAGCTGAGGCAACAAAGTCTATCTATACCTCGCTGGGCCCCACTTCAACGCCTATAAATAGAGGAGCATGCAACACACAATGGAGAATCTTTTCGCTCTTAGCTCACACACAACACGCACACTTGGAAAAAGGGAGTTCAGGGGTAATTTAGGGTTTTAAAGGGTCTCCTCTTCAGAGGAAGTCCGTCGTAACACCGTCCGCGTGAGGGCGAAGATACAATCTATTTACTTTCGTTTCTTTTGCACTTTATTTCGTTCGAACTTCACTTTTGGAAGTCGATTTGGTTGTTGATGTTACTGATTATCTATGCATTCCTTTAGTTTCTGTTATATTTGTGCTATCTCGTGTTGATCTACGTTGATCCTGTTGTTTGGAGTTTTATTTCGGCAAGTTGCGTGTTAATCTCTGTTTTTTGTCACTTTGGTGCTTGATCTGGGGAATTTGGCGGTAGATCTGTGGTGTTGTTGTTGATTGGAGGTTATTTGGTGATTTTGTAGTTATGGAATGTTTTTGGCTGGAGTTTGTGTCAGATGCTTGGATCCGGAGTGGATTTAGCATCCGAAGTTGGATCTGAACAGGGGATTTCAAGTTGTGCATGGATTTTTGAGTTTTCTATTTCCGTTCTGTTTTACTTCGTCTAGTGGCCATAGATCTGTTTAGTTCTTAATTGTTCTTCGTTAAATTGCTTAATTCTAGTCTGCTCTGTTTTTTCGATTACGTTTTCATACCTGTTTCTTCTGAGTTTTTGTGCAATTGGTTGGAGAAGATGATGTCGCTGTTAGTTAGTACTTTAGTTAGTTGTTTTTCCAGCTTTTCGTTCGTACTCTGCTTTTTCAGTCATGGTCCCCACCGTCAGTTTATTTCCCAGATCTAGGTAATTTAGAATAGTTTCTTAGATCTAGCGATTGTCTTGGTTCTAGTTTACGTGCATGCTTTCTGTTTCGCCTAGATCTAGCTGTTAGCGTAGCAGTTTAAAATCTCAAGTTTAGTCTAATTTCCTCAACCCAAAAAAAATGCATGGCAGCAGCCAACCCAAAAATAATTTCCAAATCTCTATGGGATCGATCCCTACTTCCCTGTGCTAAGTTTTAGTATAAGTGGTTGAGGGTTTTGAAGAAGTGCTCTGTGTGTCCGACGACCGAGATTTTCCAACGACCAGTGAGTTCCTAGACCTTGTGATCTAGTAGATTTGCTGGACCTAGGAAACTTGTTATTCTTTTCTGTGCACACTCTGACACAAAATCGGTATCTTCATTTGGTAATATTTCTCATTTGAAAATTAGTTGCTAAGATTTAGTTATCTCCCTTTTTTAATATCAACTATGCATGTCAACTACCGATACAATCTATGTCAACTACATATATAATTAATGTCAACTACACACATATAATGTCAACTATATGTACAATCCATGTCAACTACATATACAATTCATATCGACTACACGCATATAATGTCAACTACATATACAATTCGTGTCAACTATACACATATAATGTCAACTATAAGTTGTTAACATTTGATGCAGGCTATTGACATTTGATGTGCAAACTATTGACGATAATACCCCTAGTTGACATAAACTACACGCTGTTGACATCGCACGAAAATTATGAATGAGTGGCTGCATCAAATGTCAACAACTTATAGTTGACATTATATGTGTATAGTTGACATGGTTATGCTAACTAGGGGTATTATCGTCATTTCATTTCTAAAATGGCAGAATATCGAATGTCAACAACTCGTATTAAAATGTCAACAACTAAAAAATAACACTTATAATTCACATATCAATAGCCACAATATCAAATGTCAACAACTCGTATTAAAATATCAACAACTAAAAAATAACAGTTATAATTCACATATCAATAGCCACAATATCAAATGTCAACAACTTATAGAAAAATGTCAACATCTTGTCAACAACTTGTATATAGTGTCAACAACTAAAACAATTCTTGTAATTAAAAAATAACTACTATTTTATGGCTCTGCACATCATCATCGTCATCATCAATATTGAGAGTGCTGTTTTTCACTCTATTCCTTACAAGATCAAGATGTTTTCCTCTCTCTCTCTCACTCTTTCTCTCAAACAGATCAATATGTTTCTTTCAGGAACCAAGAAGCTCTGGAAATCTTAGCTCAAGAGGCAAACAGAGAGAGAGATTAACTATGGTAAGATATCAAGACCAATAAAAAATCAGCAGAATTAAGTAAGACAGCAACTCCATCAAGAACAATTGCAGCTCAAGAATAAGAAAAACAACCCACCAAAAAAAATCCCTCACTGAAAAGAAAGGAAACATCTGCTAGAAAAACAGAACACATTCAACCATCACTATAAACAAGAAAAAAAAACATTTTATTCTAGAAAAAAATCGAATCTGAATAATTAGATTAGCGAGACAAATCACTCTAAACTTTCACACGCATAAACGCACACACCTTCTGAATCAATTCATCAAACACCTGGAGAATCCGATCGATCTCCACCACCTCCGCCGTCCCCTTGCGCTGCTGGTGGCTCCGGAATGGCACCAACGCTCTCTTCACCTACTGCAGCACGGAGAAGAGCTCCGGCGGCACGCCCTGCGGCGGCTGCTGCGTGATCCACCACGGTGACAACTCCTCCCACGAAGCCTTCCTCCTCTCCAACGGCTTCACCATCCCCCCTTAGCTCGATCCCTTCAAATTCGCCATGGAAATCCTCATCGACCTCCAACCACTGGAACAGCCGAAGCAGCAGCCGGAAAAATCAATTGAATCCATCTCTCCTCCTCCAATTGAACACAAAATCAGATCTAGAAGCTCGAGAATCCACGAAATCACACTCATATCCTTCTGATTCTGGAAAATGATTTACAGAACGAAGCAATTGCTCGTCACCAACACATTGCAAGCCATAGGAGTCGGAATCGTGCTTGGCATGATCTACATCAACATCCGATTAGACAAATTGGGAACGAGAAGCGATTAGGTCTCTTCGCGTACACACTCACCTTCCTCCTCTCCTCCACCACTGAAACCCTCCCGATTTTCATCAACGAGCGACCAATCCTCCTCCGAGAAGCCTCCAGCGGTGTCTACCGCTTCTTCTCCAACCTAATCGCCAACATGCTCGTCTTCATCCCCTACCTCCTCGCCATGCAATTGTCTTCCCTGCTTCAGTTTACTTCCTATATTCATGTTTCAATTGCTCAAATTCTTCAGCTTCAATTTAGGGGAAAAAACGGTATTGCACAAAGTTCATCCAATTCAATCCAAAATTTTTGCTCAACAAATCCAGAAATTACAATACGAAATGACACTTATACCCCTGTGTTGACATAATGTGGTATCTGTTGATATTTTGTTAATCTTGTGGATTAGTGGCCCACATTGCATCTCATTTCTCAATTTAGCTAAATAATCTCAACCTAACAAGACCATATTTATATATATATATGGGAGCATTAGGGTCCTATTAGCCCCTTAGTGTCTTTTTCCTTCTTAATATTAACCATTTGATTGATGGAATGGACGGACTAGATTAAAATGACAAATCTGGTCCCGCGATGCATTATTAGTTCATTTTTGTGCATTATAAGGGTAAAGCTGTAAAATAACATTTGATCCCACGCGTTTCAAAACGGAAGCCGAGATAATTCAGCATGACTTTAATTGATACTGATTGACCTTCCGTCTTCTCACTCTCTTTCTCAATCCACCCCATCAACCCACGATCAAAACAATTCTCCACCACTTCAAACCTCTCAAACCCTAGCCGCCTCTCAGTTCCAAGAGAAACGAACTCCATCGTCAATTGTAGCCGTGAAAAGCGTCGTCTTTACCGATTAACAGTTCCAAAGTTCCAGTCTTTTTCGCGCAGGGGCCGATTAGGGTTCTATTTTAAAAAAGGTTGGTGTATAAAGTTCTAATTTTTGGTAAGGTACACTCCTAAGTGTCGATTGTCAACGTTTAGGAGACCCCGTAGTCGACGATTCACAGTTTTAATCGTCGATTGAGTTTCAATTTTCCAAGCAAACACAAACCTTCTCGCCGATTTTTTTTGCCAAAAATAAAATGGTAATCATTTGATTCAGGGTTTTGTCCATTAATTAAGGTTGTAGTTGATTTCTGAGTTATACTTGGTTTTTGTTCGATTCTTGCGTCGATGTATCAGTAAATGGCGATTTTTGGTTCAGTTTGTTTACGAATCTTTCCATTATTCCCGACTTTGGGTTGTCGATTCTGTCCATTATTGATGGTTTGGTTGATTATTGAGTTATTTCTTGGTTTTTGGTTGATTTGGATTAAGGTATGTAACTGATGTCGTTTGTGTGTCTTACAGAGCACAAATGACGAAGAGAGACAGACCATACAAAAGCCAACCAACAGAGACCGAAGGTTACATAATTGGTTCTCTTGTTTTGATGCTTTATTCGTTCGTTGTACTGCATTATTGAAAATTCTCTTGCATTTGTACTGTATATTCATAGTTAAATGATGCATTATTGTCAATGTTGTGTATTTCAATGATGTTGTTTGAATATGAATCGATTGGTACACACATAGATGAAGCATTATTTGTTGGTTTTGTGACATTGTTGACTATTGGCCGTGTTTTGATGTATTAGCATTGTTCTTGTAATTTGAAGCGATTGTTTCATTAGAATTGATGCATTATTTTTTGCTAAATTGTGCATTATGATTGGTTTATTATCTAGAGTAACACCATTATTAATTTCATGTTAGGCATTATTAGGTTGATATTATGCATTACACATAAGACATTATTGCACTATTGGTCTGATTAATTGTTGATACGCTCGGATTTTGTACTGCTTTAATGCCATTATTTGGTCCGTTTTTTATAACAAAGTCACTCTACACGTCCATTATTTATATATTTTGTCTATTTTGGTATTTTGACGTGTTTTGTGAGAAATGTGCATAATTGAGCCGAAAAGGGAGCCAAAACGCAAAGTCTGGAAATCTGATGTCAGACGGCGACCGCCGACCGCCGCGGATGTGTGCGGCGGCCGCCGGCGCCCGGCGGGCAGATCAATGCAGCGGTCCGCCTCGGAAAAATATGCTTGGAAAAGGCGGCGAATCCGAGAAGCCCTAGATTTGCTCCAAGATTTACCATATTTTGGAGATCTTTTCCTTCTACAACAAGGATTGGCTTTCCCCTATAAATAAGACCTCAAGCTTCATAAAAAAGAGAGAGCTTCTACTTGCAAAATACTTCATAGAGATCAAGAGCTAGAGTACTTCACTTGTGTGCAAGGAGTTGGAGACGGATTTCAAGAACATCAAGGATTCAACTTACGAGTTTTATTTGCTTTAATTTTATGTTAAAATTGTCTTCCCTTCAATTTATGTTTTTAGCTTATTCAATTATGTGTAACTGAACTCATAGGATTCTAGGGATGTGTTAGTAACGACTTTGGTTATTGATACGCTCGGATTTTGCACTGTTTTAAGACCATTATTTGGTCCGTTTTTTATGTCAAAATCGCTATACATGTCCATTATTTGCATATTTTATCTATTTTGGTATTTTGACGTGTTTTGTGAGAAATGTGCATAATTGACCCGAAAAAGGGAGCCAAAACGCAAAGTCTGGAAATCTTGAGTCAGACGGCGACCGGCGACCGCTGGGGCCCGGCAGCCTGATCAATGCAGCGGCCCGCCTCGAAAAATGCGCTTGGAAGAGAAGTCTCATCCGGCGACCGCCGAAAGTCGTGAGGCGGTCCGCTGCCGAGGGAACAGACTCTCCGGCCAAGGTGCGGCGGCCCGCCGGAGAAAGGTGGCGAATCCGAGAAGCCCTAGATTTGCGCCCAGATTTACCATATTTTGAAGGTCTTTTCCTTTTACAACAAGGATTGGTTTTTCCATCAAAAAGGGAGAACTTCTACTTGTAAAATACTTCATAGAGATCGAGACCTAGAGTACTTCAATTGTGTAAGGAGTTAGAGAAGGATTTCAAGAACATCAAGAACAACAAGGATTCAACCTACGGTTTTATTTGCTTTACTTTTATGTTCAAATTGTCTTTCCTTCAATCTATGTTTTTAGCTTATTCAATTATGTGTAACTAAACTCATAGGATTCTAGGGATGTGTTAGTAACGACTTTGGTTATACAAATTCCTTTTTCTATTTAATATCCGTTTTGTTTTTACTTTGTTTTTTCCCTAAGTATTCTTGATGCTGCATGATTGAGTGACACAGTCTTGTATGATTTAATATAACTTGCTTCATAACTGTGACAGAGTTCTAGCGAGTTAGATTCACTTAGTAGACACTACAGTTAGCTTCCCTTAAATCGACACTTTTAATTGAGAGTGAGGACTTTTCAAGGGTCTTAGGCGCTTTTTGGAGTTACGTGTTAGGATTGACAACCCTAACTTTGTAATCAACGTTTGTATCGCATGAGCATAAGCTAGGTGACTCGTCCTTTCGAAGTAAAAATTGTGCTAGGGTATTGTAGTTGGAATTTTGTATAACCATAACTGTGAACACACATCCCTGGGATTCCCTTATCTCTATCGTCTTTCTCCTGGTTATATTTGCTTTTAGTTGGTCTATGCTTTTTATTGTTTTTAGTTTTCCAAAAGTTTCCAAAACCTACTTGTTTTTCCAGATAGTAATTGAGTATTAGTAGAGGATAGACACTTTGTGTTTTCCTTCCCCGTGTTCGATATCCGGTACTAACCTTTAGCTATACTATATATACTCTGTATACTTGCAGGTTTATTTAGTGCTAATAAAAAGTGCATCAAGTTTTTGGCGCCGTTGCTAGGGAAGACAATTCACTTTGGAGTGATATCTTCAAACGAATAATTTTGCAACTTTGGATTTTAATTCCTTTCAGTTTTTAATTTTAGTTTTTAATTCGTTTTTGTTTTTGGTTCTTGCAAGTTTTGTATGCGAACGCGCTCTGGGAAGGACAGCCTAGAACCGCTCAATTTGGAACTTGAAAGAACTCGTAGGAAAATAAGAAGTGAAAAAGGATTAGGAATAATGGGTGACCGAACAGACATCGAGAAATTGCAGGAAATGGTGAAGCTACTGATGGATGAGAGAGATACGGAAAGGGCAGCCCGGGAGGCTTTGGAGAAGAAGAATCAGGAAATACAACCCGTGATGAACATGTTCAATCATGGGAATATGATTACCTTTCCCGTAGGACCTCGTATTGACGCTAACAATTTCGAGTTACGCATGCCCCTTATTCAAAGGGTCGAGCAAACTCCTTTTGCAGGTAGGGCTACAGAGGATGCCAATCGCCATCTCTCCAAATTTATGGAGATCTCAAACACTCTCAAATTGAACGGTGTCGATGACGATGCCCTAAGGGTAAGACTCTTCCCCTTTTCATTAACTGATTCTGCTAAAGAGTGGTTTGAATGTATGCCCAGAGAAAAGGTCTCCACATGGAAGTACATTGTAGCTGCCTTCCTCGACAAGTACTATCCGCCGGACACAATTTTGAAGCTCAAAAGCGAGATCTTCCAGTTTATCCAAGGCCATGACGAGCCCCTCTACGAGGCGTTTGCTCGTTTCAAAGCCCTTCTCCGAAAGTTCCCTAACCATGGTTTCACCGTGGACCATCAGGTAGGAATTCTCTATAATGGGTTTAACGAGAAGATTTTTGCTATGCTTGATTCAGGTTCAAATGGAGGGTTCTTAAGGAAGTCAGGTGAGGAAGCCATGGCGGTAATAGAGGAATTCGCCACCAACAGCAAGGGGTGGTCGAAAGAAAGGCATAGCCTAAAAAGGATAGCTGCAATTGAAGGAGCCGAGGAAAGCTCTTTTGCGAATAAATTGGACGAGCTTCGAGTTAGGGTGGATCAAATTGATTCATCAAGGAAGGAGGACCCGATTCCACCGACCTCCATCATAGCGGTCTCTAAACCCGAAACTCCTGCCCCGATAGTGGAAGAAATCAACTACATGCAAGGAGGCGGTCCCAATAGAAATTACAACAATAATTATCGCCTTAACCAGGGGGCGGTAATTTCAATAATTATAATGGAAACCGACCTCATCCTAATCTGTCTTATTCTAACAATAATTACTTGCAACCCCCCGCATGATTTAATGTTAGCAAGGGAGGAGTAGTTGAAACAGCCAAGAAGGAGGAAAAGTATGACCAAGGGATCACAAGGATCTTGGAAGTAATCATGCAAGACAGGAAGGTTAATGACACCAAGATCGGAGTGGTCGAAGCTAGACTAAACAACCTCGAGCAGGGAATGAACACGATCTCAACTGCCATAGCCAACATCAACACTTAAACGGAGCAAATCAAAAAGAAGTTGGATATGGACAGGGCAAAGGCAGCCGCACGAGTGGATGACATCAATAAGAAGTGGGTGGCAAAGCAGAAAACTGGGGACTGCCCAGTCGCCGGCGGACCGCCGCAACCATTGCAGCGGGCCGCCGCTGAAGCGTCAAATGGAGTCTGCCCAGCCGCCGGTGGACCGCCGAACACATCACGGCGGGCCGCCACAGACAAGGCAGATACACCCACTCAACAAGGACTCGTGCAGCATAATGGGATTGTGCTACCTTTTCAACCAAAGAGGAAGTTTAAGCTCGAAGAGCAGTTCAAGCATTTTTTGAACATGTTTTGTAAAGTTCATACTAACATTCCTCTAGTTGAATCGTTGCAGGAAATACCTAAATATGCGAAGCTACTAAAGGAGGCAGTGATGAGGAAGAGAAAGCCGACAAAAGCCAACGTTAAGCTACCACATCATTGCAGCGAGATCATTCAAAAGGAGAAGGCAGTGAAGCAGAGAGATCCGGGCTAATTCATTATCCGATGCCGGATTGAAGAGGGAAAGGTTGACAAGGCCCTATGCGATTTAGGATCTTCCATCAATCTCATGCCAATGAAGTACTACGAAAAGCTCAACATTGGGCCACTCAAAACTTCAGACGTAACACTCAGGTTGGCCGATAACTCGTTCATAAAAATTGTTAGTATGATTGAGGATGTCCTAGTGAAAGTCGATGATTTCATAATTCCCGCCGATTTTATTGTGCTTGACATGAAAGTAGACAAGAACGTCCCTCTAATCTTAGGGAGAGATTTTCTTGCTACTTGAAAAGCTTTGATTGATGTAGGTCGTGGTGAGATCACAATTAGCGATAACCATAGCCAATCCACCTATAAGATCGAAAGCGAGATGCTCAAGTTTGAGAAAGCAAAGCGGGCAAAGATGGAACAGCAGTGTAGGGCAGTCATGGTCACGGATTTGACCAAACCCCAAGACCCCTTTGAAGCAGAGGAGCATACTACCTCCACCATCTACGTTGTAAAAGAGGTAAGGCGTTCTCCCAAAAAGGACGATACTAATCCTTCCACCTCTATCCCGCAGAAAAAGAAGCAAAAGAGGAAGAATGCAACCAAGGAGGACCCCGAGATTTATGTTATCAAAACAAATAAGGGGAAATACAAGTGGTGGAAGAAGCTAGGGACCAAGTTGCTCCCGATGCCCATTTTCAACACTCGGGTCGTTGATCCGCCCAATTAGTGGGCCACTTTAAGTCGAGCTAACGACTAAAAACAAAAGCGCTTGTTGGGAGGCAACCCAATTTTTCGTTGATTTAGTTATATTCTTTATTTTTGTTTTTTTTTATTTTGTTTTTGTTAAAAAAAAAAAATTACGCGTGGCGGTCGCCGCACTTAACACGGCGGTCGCCACACGTGTTTTCACATGTGCAGGATAGGTCGGGCTTAGGGTAGGCTTAGGGCGGGCCAGATGAACCGCTGAATGGGCCGCGGCGGCCCGCTAGGAATCGCTGTTCTAAGCGCCAGTGCGGCGGCCCGCCGCGCGGCATGCGGCGACCGCTGCGCGCAGTCCAGAGACGGTAATGCAGTTTAAAAGGTAAGTTTTCCATTCTTTTTCCCATTCCTTCTCAAATTCCTTCCTTGCACACAATCCCCACCTTTATAAATCACCAATTTCACACACCCACACCTTCATTCTCTCAATTCTCTTCAAAGTTTAGAGTTCTTCCTCTTCAATTATCAATCAACACAAGGTATGAATCTTAACTCAATTTCTGAGCATTGTTCTACTTCTTTCATGGATTTAGGCTCATGTTGGAAGAATTGTTCGGTGGAAACTCTTATTTTATGATGGGGGATGATTGTGTATGCTTATTTATGGATTTCCATGGTGATGTTGTGTTTTGGTGATAGTTTTGAAGCTTTGTGAATAGTGATTCCTTCTTGTTTATACTTGTTCCTATGTTGCAATAATGTTCATAGCATTGTGAGGCTATTATTATTTCCATGAATTGCAATACTTGAGTAGTCATAGAGATTGTTGATATATATTGACTTATTGTTGATACGTCTCTGCATGGGGGATGAATTCACGTTGGGGGATGGATTTGTGTTTCCTAATTTGGATGTTTATGTTCTATATGTTTCCACGCTACCATCTAGGAAGTTTTGTACACCTAAGCTTGCACTTACATGTCTTACATGTTGATCCGTTGGTATTGATTATAAGAGTGCAAGTTTGGGGGAACCTTTGATTTTCCCATTATTGGTATACTTTCTAATTGTTGTACTTCTCGTTTGTAGGAATATGGGATCATAGGGAAAGACCGAGAATGTGAAGAACTACGGCGTTAGCCTTGCCTCGGACGAGCAAAAGGCTATGTGGAAGAAGTTGTCGGCGCGAGAGACGGCGCCTTCGCGGTACCCCTACGATTTCCCTCTTCAAACTTTGGGGATCGCGGAGGACTTTTGGGCATTATGTGATGTAGGTGACGGGAACGGCATCCGGTACATGTTTGAGAGGAAGTGGTCGTCCTTTAGGAAGTATACTCTCGAGTTCCTAAGCTCGTTGAAGGTCACAAAGGATCGCAGGCAAAACATCCCGCTTAGCATCGATTTCCGCCTAGGCAACCGATGGCACTCGCTCACCATGGAGGAGCTTTGCGGAGTCTTCCATTGCTTCAACCCGACCCCAACCCCGAGACCGATAATGATTACGACTTTGATGAGGTTTGGGGTGCGATGATGAATGAGCATGAATACGCCGCGGGCTACACCAAGTCCTCTTCAATTCGCAACCCGGTTTTGCGATATCTCCACCAAGCTATGACCCAACTTATGTTTGCTAGGGTCGATGGGGGAAGTGTCTCCCAAACAGAGTTGAATGTGATTTGGTGCCTCCTCAACAAGAAGGGATTCGATTATGGAACCCTTTTTACTATCTACGTGGATCGGATCACGAAGAAGGATGGTGGCGTTATATGTTGTGGTGGTTTGATCACGGCAATCGCCGAACATTTGGAGGTTTCTTTCGTCGGTTTGACGGAAGATGGCGGTGAGCGCTTTATCACCTATGAGGTGCTCTTTTCGGTGGGGCTTTTGAAGACCGACTATTGGGGTCAAGGATTTTTCCTACAAGTGGCGGGGGATCACTTCCCCGTTCCCATCCCGCAGTTGACAAAGGTCGACGTTTGGGCCAACCAAGCCTATTGGAAGCTCAACACCCCGGCGCACCGGAGAGCCATTGAGGCTAACCCCATCAATGGGGAATTTAGGAAGAGGAATATACCGGGTCGCATCCCCATCTTTGAGGCCGATGAGGACTCCGCCTTCGATGCTATCGATCACTATACCGAAGAAGGGGAGCACTCGCACGCCCAAGAGAGTCAAGTGCCGTGGCCACCACCGCCCCAACGCCGCCAAGAAGGAGAAGAAGAGGAGGAAGAAGTAGAGGGACATTGCCGCGGAAGGCCGAACCCCGATGAGGAGTTTCAAGCAAATACCTCCGTCCAACTAGGAGATATCTACTCCTATATGCAAAACGTGTCCAACACTTGGGACACCCGTTGGGTGGAGCAAGAAAGGGAGAACGCTTACAACCTCCAAGGATGGACGGCTCAAGGCAATTGGCGCACGGCAGAGCAACAATTTTGGGAGCAACAAAGGCTAGAAGACATGCAACGCCATCAACAAATTGAAGAGCTCCAAAGGATGGCCACCGAGGCTCGACAAGAGCGCCAAACCATGAGTGGCGATATCGCCTATCTTATTGGTGCATTCGACGACCTCAATGCCCGTTTCCCTCCTCCTCCTCAAGATTGAAGAAGTCAAGCTCAATGACTTTAAATGAGCATTTGTATCATGTTTTTGGATGTTTTTAAGACAATTTATTTTCTTGTTTTTGACAATTTTTGCCTTAAGTTAAGTATTTTTTGGTTTTAGTTTAAATTTGTGCGTTGAAATTTTTTCGAAGGCTCTGACCTCTATGCGGCGACCGCCGCATGTAATGCGGCGGTCTCCACCTGCTCGCTGGAACGATATGTTGTTGTGCGGCGACTGCCGGACATGCTGCGGCGGGCCGCCGCCTGGGCGTAATTTACAACGCGATTTTTTTTTCGAAGTTTCTCAACTTTCGCCCGGTCAAGCCTCGACGCGAGAATTTTCAAGGTAAGTTTTTTTTCAGTAGTTCACTCACGTCCCTACCGTCTCTACAAACTTATTTTACACTTTGTTGTAAATAAGTTTGGGGGGATAAAGTGGTGGACCGTGAGTTTAGGATTTTTGTTTTTGCTTTAAGTTTTTGTTTTTGTTTTTTTTTCAAAACCCTGTAGGAGAATTTTGTTTTCTAAAAATGTTTTCTTGAATCCATGTCGTGAACTTAACATGAAGAACTTAGAAACACGGATGCTTAGGGGCACACTTTAGATCGAGTTACCGATAATATTACATTCCATCTATGTTTAAGTGTGACTTAACGTTTTGATTTGATGGTTTGGTGAAAAGGTGCATAATTAGTGAATTGCTTGTTCGCCTTGATTCATGCTTATACCTTGTGATGATTTGAGCCTATTATTTTATTCTTGTGTGATTTATCTGCATGCATGTATATGTTTCTAGAACTTGCTCCTAGTCTTGCTTAAGTTTACATAGTGTTTAAGTCGATTTAGGAGGATGATTGACCATCTTTTCTTAGCCTACTTTTGTCCAAAATTTTGACCTTCTCGAATTTTCAAAATTTTTTCCCGTTGGAGCCAAGTTTGAGCCTTTAAGCCTTTTCTTTGGAAGCCAAAATAATGGGGACAATTCCTTGGGTTAGTTAGTTTTTGCTATCTTATTTTGTAAAGGAATTGGAGAGATAAGGAGGAAAGTGTAAAAGTAGTATGCTTAATGTAAAGAAACTACAAGTTGTGAAATTAAAAAAAAAAATTCCAAATATGTGCTTAATCTTAGAAAAGATGTGTATGAAAAAAAAGTAAAAGTGTGAAAGGTTGTGAAAAGAAAAAGAAAATCAAAGGATTGGAAAGTGAGTTGAAGGAGAAAAATAAATAAAGTGTTGAAAGTGTCTTGGGTTTAGAAAGCTGGAGTTATCTTTACTCTACTTGGGATATTTTTATTTTTTAGTCACTTTTTAGCCAAATATTCCTCACCTACCAAAGAGCCAACATTACAACCAAAGATAAAGACCTTTCGGACTTTTGATGCTTAATCACATCTAGTAGAGGAGGGAGTAGACTTTGAGCAAGCCTATGGTAAACTTTGCATGATGCATGATTTGAGTGCTTATATACACATTACCTTTATACACTTTGAGAGTGAGAGAACACTTCCCATCTTTGGAAGTTTGCCACATGTGAGGGCCTGAATTTAAGGTGTTCCACGAGTTAGTAATGAAAGTGCACTAATAAGCCTTGCTTGATTTGATTGCGTTAATACATGTTTAAACTGTTCTTCCACCTTTTGAGGCAATTATGACATCTAGTTCTTGTGCATTCCGTGCGTCTATTTTGTGTCTTTATTGTTTTGTTCGAGGACAAACAAAAATGTAAGTTTGGGGGAGTTGATACGCTCGGATTTTGCACTATTTTAAGACTATTATTTGGTCCATTTTTTATGTCAAAATCGCTCTACACCTCCATTATTTATATATTTTGTCTATTTTAGTATTTTGACGTGTTTTGTGAGAAATGTGCATAATTGAGCCGAAAAGGGAGCCAAAACGCAAAGTCTGGAAATCTGGAGTCAGACGGCGACTGCCGACCGCCGGCGCCCGGCAGGCAGATCAATGCAGCGGTCTGCCTCGGAAAAATACGCTTGGAAAAGAAGTCTCATCCGGCGACCGTCGGAAGTTGTGCGGCGGTCCGCCGCCGAGGAAACAAACTCTTTGGATTCGAACGCGGCGACCGCCGGCCAAGGTGCGGCGGCCCGCCGGAGAAAGGCGGCGAATCCGAGAAGCCCTAGATTTGCTCCAAGATTTACCATATTTTGGAGATCTTTTCCTTCTACAACAAGGATTGGCTTTCCCCTATAAATAAGACTTCAAGCTTCATCAAAAAGAGAGAGCTTCTACTTGCAAAATACTTCATAGAGATCAAGAGCTAGAGTACTTCACTTGTGTGCAAGGAGTTGGAAAAGGATTTCAAGAACATCAAGAACAACAAGGATTTAACCTACGGGTTTTATTTGCTTTAGTTTTATATTCAAATTGTCTTCCCTTCAATCTATATTTTTAGCTTATTCAATTATGTGTAACTAAACTCATAGGATTCTAGGGATGTGTTAGTAACGACTTTGGTTATACAAATACCTTTTTCTATTTAATATCCATTTAATTTTTACTTTGTTTCTTCCCTAAGTAGTTCTGATGCTGCATGATTGAGTGACACAATCTTGTATGATTTAATATAACTTACTTCATAACTGTTACAGAGTTCTAGCGAGTTAGATTCACTTAGTAGACACTACAGTTAGTTTCCCTTAAAACGACACTGTTAATTGAGAGTGAGACTTTTCCTTTCTTAGGAGCTTTTTGGAGTTACGTGTAAGGATTGACAACCCTAACTTTGTAATCAACGTTTGTATCACATGAGCATAAGCGACGTGACTCGTCCTTTCAATGTATAAACTGTGCTAGGGTATTGTAGTTGGAATTTTGTATAACCATAACTGTGAACACACATCCCTGGGATTCCCTTATCTCTATCGTCTTTCTCCGTGTTTTATTTGCTCTTAGTTGTTTTATGCTTTTCATTGTTTTTAGTTTTTCAAAAGTTTTTCAAAACCTATTTGCTTTTCCAGATAGTAATTGAGTATTAGTAGAGGATTGACACTTTGTGTTTGCCTTCCCCGTGTTCGATATCCGGTACTAACCTTTAGCTATACTATATATACCCTGTATACTTGCAGGTATTTTTAGTGCTAATAAAAAGTGCATCAATTGCATTATATAATGAGAAGGATACATGACTGACTGTATGTTACATTATTGGTCTGATTTATTGCATTATATTAACATCGTTTGTGCATCATTTGTTCTATATATTGTATGGATTGGTATGCATAACTGTTTGTTGGTGTAGTGAATGTTATATAATGTTGTGCATTACTTGAGGAATGTAAACATTACTGTATGAAATTTTTTGCATTATGTTTTCACTGACCTTTGGTTTCTGCATTACATAATACACTACTGATACATCTTTGTTTCCTATTCTGGACAGCATCTAAGCAGCGTCAGGTTGATTTTGACGAAGCGGTTGACGATGTTATTCCAATCGCATTAGCCCAGAAGCTTCGGCAAAGATTAGCCGAGGACAAACCTGAGACTAGTACAGCCCGTGAAGCCGTCTGATTTCAAAGAGAGAAAAGGCCATAAAGGAGGCTTCTAGGCCTCTTAGACGCTGTAAGGCGTGCAATGAGTTGGGCCATCACGACTCTAGAAACTGTCCAATTCTTAAAGAGATGGCGAAGGAGAAAGAGCTTCGTTAGAGCAAGAGGAAAGCTTGATGTTTTTTTTACCTACTGCTAACATTATTAGTTTTCGTTGTCGGTTTAGTCTTGTTATTCATTTCATTGTCTTAGTGTTATTAATCCTACCACTGTCAACATTTTATGCATAATAAATTTGCATTTTTCGGCCGCTAATGTGCATTATTACAAACATTTCGTACATGTCCAATAAGAGCCTTGCATTATTAAACCGATACCGTACATTATCATTGACGAATATGTACATTATTGCTTTTATGGATCAGTTCATTAATAAGCACATTCTGTTCATTATTCGATTTATTTCTTCCATTACTTGGTTCATTACATTATTTCATAACAGTTTAAGCAACAGTTAACCTTTTTTACGTTATTAATCCCTTTAACTTGTTACCCTTTTTCACATTATTAATCAGTACATTGCCATTACTTGGCTCATTACATACATTATATATGTTGTGTTTAAAAGATCACACACTAGTACCACAATATGCTTCAGTTAGCAAGAGCTATGTATTGTTCAAAACAGGCCAAGCAACAAGTCGTCTTTTTTCCCAACCAAAACTAGCCACTATAAATAAGAGCACGCGCTCAACATGAAGATAACACGTTCCATCACTTTTTCGGCTCTTAGCTTAGTTTTCCACTTCTCTACACACACTTTCACGGGGAATTATCACGGGGGTTCACGTTCTAGCTTGATTGTGGAGGCGAAACAATTATCATTTGCTTTCCAGTTTACTTTTCATACTTTCGGAGTCCTCGCTGTTCGAGGCTCGGCTTTGTTTCGTTATTGTCGTTGAATACTTCGTATTTTGCAATGGATGTCGTTACTTTTGTTTCGTTTACCTTATTGCTGTGTTGTTGGTTTGATTTGCTGATTATTGTTGGTTGATTTGAGTTTGGAGTTTGGATTGTGAGAAATTTGTTGTTGATTGGTTGAATCTACGTAAACTTGTGAGGATCGGAGATGGAAATGATGTTTGATTGTTGTGGATGGCTTGGAACCGGAGTGGATTAAGCGTCCCGTGGATGGATCTACTTATTTTCGCTTGATTTTGATGTTTAAATTCTGCATTCTTGTTTGCCTCGTCTAGTAGTCGTAGATCCGCATTAGTTTTACATGTTCTTCGTTTCTATCGTTTTAATTTCGTTCACCTTGTTTCGATCTTCGTTTTGCTCGGTTTTTCACTGGTTGCTTCATGATAAAAGTTGAAGAAGATGATGTCGCTGTTAGTTAGTCCTTAGGTTAGTTATTTTGCAGCTTTCCAGTCGTACTATGCCATTTTGGGGAATGGTCCCTGTTAGAGTTTGTATACTAGAAATCACCTTTCGAGTGATTGAATACTGTTAAAACTCTTATTTTATTTTCCAAAGGAATAAACAGATTATTTTTGTCATAATGTTGTTATGTTTTACATTTAATGGATGTTTATAGCATATTTAAATGTATAAGTAACTTAACAAAGTCTAAGTCTTTGTTTTAGTAGACCGGTTGTGAGCGTCGTTCACTTTAAGGTAACACGGTCAGTTGTAAACAAAGAAAAAGAATAATTTCACAACCTAGATAGGCTTAGACTACCTATCGTGAAAGGTTGCAATGTCAGTCCGATTATTTCTAAGCCATACTGAAATAGGATGACCTTGGTGTGGTATAGCACTGAATGGATCTAACAGCGAGACAGTCTTTATGCTATCTACTGAAAGACGAGGTCTTGTAAATTGTTATTTCTTAATCAATGTACGTTAGCATTGAGCATACGGTATTGATTATGCACTACTTTGACTTACCAAATGGTGCGAGTTTTTCGCAACCCAATAAGCCTGGTATATTGGGTAGTGGTGATAAATATCTAGCGGTGCTAGGATCGCTATTATGTTGAATCGTGCGCGAGGTGAGTCTCGTTTGATAACATCCTCAAGAGAAGCTTGAAATAATGTTTTATTATTCGGAACCTAGCTAGTTGGAGTTTAATCACTCTATGAATAATAAATAAGATTTTCTTGATGAGTCCTCTCTTGGAATAAATAAAGATATTAATTAATTAAGTCCATAGCAGACAATAATTAATTAATGGATGTTTCTATCTTAAGCGCGAGAAATAAATATAAAGTAATGGAAACCCGAAGTACTTGTAATTTTGGATTTGGATGGGGAGTGCAATATTAATTCTGTAGTGGCTGCTCGTAATATTCCAATTTTAAGCTTATATTAAAGTGGGTTTAATTTAATTAGTAAATAGCTGATTGGAGGAGCCCATATCCAAAGCCTTCCATAGGTCCCTGTCTGGGCCCAATATGTAACTTATTATAAATAGGAGAATAAAGGAGATAGAAAACACACTTGTTTTTACTCAAAATTTTCGGCCTCCTCTACTCCTAATAGTGGTCGAATGTTTCTCCTCCGTGGGAAAGGATTTCTGTCTTCTTTATTTAAGTCCTAGCGCACTGGTGAGATCAGCCCACCCTGATATCAGTCCACAGTCCGGGAACCAGACAGAAGATCTATGGTTTTGTACTAAAGATCTTGACGTGGAGAAGTCGCTAGCCATCTTCGATTCTTTGGAGAATCTTCAAGGTATAATGGCTAAACCGTAGAAAACCATGTTTTAGGTTTCAATTAATTTAAAGCATGTTTTATTTGAGTTATGAGCATGATACATGTGATAATTACGCGAATAGAATTTGTCTAAATAATCCGCTAAATAGATCTGAATTATTATGTAATTGATTTGTGTGTGCGCTTCTGCTGCCAACCCCTTGAATTGGTATCAGAGCCAGTCTTTGGCTCTGATTATTTGGATTTAAATTTCACGAAATTCATGTATGCATGCGTTTTTGTTTTCGAAGCATGTTCTTGTTTTTAGTTGTTATAATTTTATGCATGATAAACTCAAGAACAATCGAAACAAATAACTCAAATATTTGGAACGCACGAGACGTGCGATTCGTCGGCGCTTGCGCCGAGACGAATCGCGCGACATGTGATCCATTTAGGGTTGTCGAGCGAGTGGGAGTACGGAGGGTGATCGATCGGCGACGCATGGACGAGAATGGCCTCGTGTGCGCCGCCGGCCTGACCACCGGAACCGACGAACCCCAAGGAATCGCGGCCGATTGAGTGGGAGCAAGGCTGCGATCATGAGGCGACGTGAATACGAGCGTGGGCTCGTCCACGCCGCCGGAAAGACCGCGGCGGCTTCTCGCAAGAACATACGGCGGTCGACGGCGATGGAAGTAGAACGGGATCGCAGCTCGTCCGAGAGCAGCGATGGTTCGCCCATGGCAGAACCCTAACACTAGCCTAAACCCTAACCTTTGCCTAAAACCTAACCCTAGCGGCGCTAGACCGAGAGCAGCGATGTCCTTGACGTTCGCTGCTGTGTCACGCAAGATCGCCGGGGCAGAAGGAAGCTCGCCGGAGCAGCGCGGCAGTCGCCGCGCGCTGGACGATGACGACGGAAGGGAAACTCGCCGAGGGAGAAAGGAAGCAGCCGTACGACGCATGGGCTGCCGGAGGTGGATGGACGGCGAATTTCGCCGTTCCGGCGGTCGAACTCCGGCGGATCTTCGTCGTCGTTGATCGTGCGAACCTCGATCATGAGATAATGATGAAATATTATTTTAATGATTATTTGATTCCTAAATTAAAAGATATCATTAAAATATTATTATTTAATGGAAATAAAATATTTTGGAAAGATTTCCCTAGATTTTAGGAATATTTAGATTATTGACCATATCTATGGATATTTTATTCCTAGATGATGTGGACAAGAATAATTTAATAGTTTCCTAATTATAATATATATCTAGAATCCTAATAAGGATAGATATGTAGGATTTCATTAAATAATAAAATATATTATTCTCTTCCCAATCTTAATAAGGAATTAATTTAAGTTTATTTATTCATGTCAGTCAAAGATATAAATAATTAATTATTTTAGATAAATCTTATAGAAGACATGAATATGGATTAAACTTTAGTAATTAATATATTATCCTTTAATAAGATGTTTAAAAGATTATAAAAGATTTAATTATCCAGTCAATTAAATACCAACAGAATTTAATCAAGCCTTTAATCTGCACTAAGGCTAAGGATAATTAATGAAAAACCATAACTTTAATATCTAAGTGATAATTACGAACTAAGTTTGTATATGGTCTCCATCGATTGGTCCACAAATTATGAAGCTAATTTCTGAATCTTATCGCCACACATGCTGTGGGGACAATAATCCTAAGAAATAGCGAGTTCATATAGGTGGACTTCTCAATTGTAAATAGTATGGACTAGAAAGTAGTTTCCAATATTATCGCCACCCATGCTGTGGGGACAATAATCCTAAGAAATTACAAGTTTCAGAAGTCCAAACAGAATTTACGAGATAGCTTGGTCTTGTTATCAACGCATGAGCATTGTTATGGGAGTGTGTTGTAGAAACGAGATACTGTAATGCTAAATCTGATGGTCGTGCTTAGGCAACATTTGGCGGCCATGCCGTGCTGCGGTCTCTGGACTATTCGTCGGTGTTGTGACCAGTAAAAATGTTAAAATTTTAATGCGTATTCACCTCTGCTTGAGGGTACAAAATTTTAATTTTTACAGTTGTGAGAATTTGAAAAGTTTTATGGTTAATCTACTCAATTTCTTCACATAAGTTTATGACAAATAGTAAATATTCTGTTTTGCAGTGCAAACTAAATCGTCAACATGTCACTCAATCCTCTTTCTGCAATTCTTAAAGAAAACAAACTCGAGGGCCAAAATTACATAGAATGGAAATAAAATTTGGACATCGTTCTCACGGCTGATGAGTACAAGTTTGTGCTCACTACTCCACGGCCCCCAGTGCCGGCGGCTAACGCCGCGCAGGCAGCACGAGATGCCCATAGACGGTGGCATAAGGCGAATGAGATGGCTAAGTGTTATATGTTGGCCCCCATGTCAACAGTGCTTAGACATCAGCATGCCGCCATGGCAACTACCACCGAAATTATGGAAAATCTCACGAATCTCTTTGGTACTCAGAATCGAACGGCTAAGTCTCAAGCTTTTCGGAGTATCATGTGCAAGACTATGAAGGAAGGCTCGTCTGTGAGGGACCATGTCCTCGAGATGATGAGCCACCTCAATCAAATTGAGGTTTTGGGAGGCATCATAGATGCCGAGTCCCCAGTTACTATCATTCTTCAAAGTCTGCCCCCCAGCTTTCAGCAGTTCAAGCTCAACTTTGAGATGAACAAAAGAAATTACACCTTGGCTGAGTTGTTGACTGAGCTTCAGTCGGCAGAGGATCTCATAAACCAAGCGAAGGCTGCGATGGTCAGTTCGTCACATCGTTCCTCTGGCCCTAGGCCTAGCGTAGGAAAGAAGAAAATGACGAACCAGATCGCACCTAAGGAAGCTAAGGGAAAGAGAAAGAGGAGGTCGGGAAAGAAGCGAACCGGAAAGTGTTTCAAGTGTGGAGAGAAGGGGCATTGGAAGCCAGACTGCCCTAAAAAGGGCAAGGCTACAGGTATGCACCAAGCTTTAGTTGTTGAGTCATATTTGGCTTCAACTTCATCTCATACTTGGGTTATAGACACTGGAGCTACTGATCATATTTGTCTTGATCCTGACTTAATGCAGGTGACAAGACGGCTATATGATGGAGAGATCGAAGTCTAGCTGGGCGACGCTACTAAAGTGGCGGCCGTTGCAGTGGGAGACGTTTATTTGTGCTTTAGTAGTGATAGATTTTTTATTATGAAGAATGTTTTGTTGATACCTTCTTTTAGAAGAAATTTAATTTCAGTTTCTAAATTGGTTTTTGATGGATATTCGATTTCTTTTAATGACAGTTGTGTTATTAAGAAAGATAGTTCTTATATCTGTCGTGGTATCATGGAAAACAATCTGTACACAATCATATCTACACAATTTAATAATCGTAAATTAGAACTCAATAATGCATCGAAAATTTCAAAGAAAAGAAAAGAACCTTCAAGTTCAATGAACGAAACTTACTTATGGCACCTTAGACTTGGTCATGCCAACCAAAAGAGGATTCAAACTCTCGTGGATCAAGACCTTCTTAAAGGGCTAGATACTGAATCATTTTCCACGTGTGAATCCTGCTTGGAAGGCAAGATGACTAAGAGACCTTTTAGGGTGAAAGGTAATAGGGCCAAGGAAGTACTAGAACTTGTTCATACTGATGTGTGTGGACCAATGTCAACCGAGGCAAGAGGCGGCTTTCGCTATTTCATCACTTTTATTGATGATTACTCGAAAGTTGGCTATGTTTATTTGATGCGCTTCTGAAGCTTTTGACAAGTTCAAGGAGTTAAGGCTTATGCTGAGACGCATCATGGAAAACGTATCAAAAGCCTTCGATCTGATCGCGGAGGCGAATACCTCAGTGCCGAGTTTTTGGACTACTTATCGGTAGAGGGAATCGAATCCCAACTGACTGCGCCGGGCACACCCCAGCAGAATGGCGTAGCTGAAAGAAGGAACCGGACCTTGTTAAACATGGTCCGATCGATGATGAGTTATGCAAGACTGCCCATTTCATTTTGGGGACATGCCTTGCTTTCTGCAAGCCATATTTTAGACAATTTACCGTCAAAATCTGTTCCTGCCACTCCATATGAGTTGTGGACTGGGCGCAAGCCCAATCTAGAGCATCTCAAGATATGGGGGTGTCCAGCTCATGTTTTGGAAAAGGATCCAACTAAGCTGGACTCAAGGACAGAGGTATGTTTGTTTATAGGATATCCCAAAGGATCGAAAGTTTATGAATTCTATAGTCTCCGAGACAAGAAAGTCATAGTGAGTACTCACGCGACGTTCTTAGAGGAAGACTTTTTTATGAATCATAAACCCAGCAGTGAGGTGGCTCTTGAAGAGCTCACTTTAGTCACAAGTTCCATTAACCAAGAACAAGTACCTATAGTACAACCAATTCCCGAACCTTCAACTTCTACACCTAATGTTGTAGTGCCGCGCCGCAGTGGGAGGGTCTCTCATGAGCCCGAAAGGTACATTGGTTTGGGAGAATCTATGGATCACTCCTCGGACAGCAATGTACTAGATCCCTGGAATTTTGCAGAGGCGCAGGCTGATGTCGATCATTGCCAATGGGTAAGTGCAATGGATTCGGAACTACAATCGATGATAGACAAACACGTCTACGATTTATCTGTCCTACCCGAAGGCTGTACTGCCATTGGGAGCAAGTGGATATACAAACGTAAACGTGGACCCGATGGACGAGTTAAAGTCTTTAAGGCAAGACTAGTGGCTAAGGGGTGTACCCAAAAGGAAGGTGTCGATTACGACGAGACCTTCTCCCCGGTGGCCATGCTCAAATCGATCTGGATACTACTGTCTATAGCAGCTTACATGGATTGGGATGTGTGGCAGATGGACGTTAAGACTGCGTTCTTGAACGGTAGTCTTGAGGAGACCATCTACATGGAACAACCCGAGGGCTATGCCGTCAAGGGCAAAGAGCACATGGTTTGGAAGCTTAAGAAGACCATTTATGGCCTCAAGCAAGCATCTAGATCATGGAATCAGTGTTTCGATCAAACTGTTCAAAAGTTTGGATTCAAAAAATTCCCTAACGAGAGCTGCGTGTACAATAAGGTTGAGAAGGGGAATGTGGTGTTCTTAGTTTTATATGTAGATGACATTCTTCTAATTGGAAACAATAAAAAGATGTTGTCATCAGTACGAACGTGGTTGTCAAACCAGTTCGAGATGAAGGATATGGGAGACGCGGGACACATTCTAGGTATCAAGGTCCTACGGGACCGTGAGAAAAGGATGTTGTGCTTATCTCAAGAGCCCTACATCGATACCGTACTTAGTCGCTTTAGCATGCAAGATGCCAAGAAAGGTTTCTTACCTTTTAGACATGGCATCCATTTATCTCAAGAGATGTGTCCTAAGACTGCATCTGAGATAGCAGAGATGAGAAGGATACCATACGCTTCGGCAGTTGGTAGTCTCATGTATGCTATGCTTTGTACAAGGCTTGATATTTGCTTTGCTGTTGGCATGGTAGCAAGATATCAGTCAAATCCGGGCCAAGGACATTGGACTGCAGTAAAGAACATACTCAAGTACCTTAAACGGACTAAGGACTATGTTCTAGTTTACAAAGCACGCGAGCTATTTCCTTTGGGATATACTGATTCAGACTTTCAAGCTGATCAGGACTCGAGGAAATCTACTTCTGGTTATGTGTTTACCTTAGAAGGTGGAGCCGTAATTTGGAAGAGTGTAAAGAAGAAATGCATTGCAGACTCTACCATGGAAGCCGAATATGTGGCCGCTTCGGAGGCTGCAAAGGAGGCTGTATGGCTCAAGAACTTTCTTATGGACTTAGGTGTGGTTACGAATCTGCCCAAGAGCATCACCATTTATTGTGACAATTCTGGTGTTGTGGAAAATTCGAAGGAACCAAGAGCTCACAAAGCGAGCAAACACATTGAGAGGAAGTATCATATCATCAAAGATATAGTGCAGAGAGGAGACGTACAAGTGGTCAAGATTGCGTCAGAGAACAACCTGGCAGATCCTTTCACTAAGGCATTGGCGGTCAAACCATTCGAACGCCATGTAGAAGGAATGGGAGTTCGACTCGCTCGAGACCTCAACTCGCTTTCAGTATAAGTGGGAGAATTAGACGTAGTGCACATTTATTTTGTACACTCGAAAGCTGTTTTGAGTATAAGTGGAAGATTGTTAGAGTTTGTATACTATAAATCACCTTCCGAGTGATTGAATACTGTTAAAACTCTTATTTTATTTTCCAAAGGAATAAACAGATTATTTTTGTCATAATGTTGTTATATTTTACATTTAATGGATGTTTATAGCATATTTAAATGTATAAGTAACTTAACAAAGTCTAAGTCTTTGTTTTAGTAGACCGGTTGTGAGCGTCGTTCACTTTAAGGTAACACGGTCAGTTCTAAACAAAGAAAAAGAATAATTTCACAACCTAGATAGGCTTAGACTACCTATCGTGAAAGGTTGCAATGTCAGTCCGATTATTTCTAAGCCTTACTGAAATAAGATGACCTTGGTGTGGTATAGCACTGAATGGATCTAACAGTGAGACAGTCTTTATGCTATTTACTGAAAGACGAGGTCTTGTAAATTGTTATTTCTTAATCAATGTACGTTAGCATTGAGCATACTGTATTGATTATGCACTACTTTGACTTACCAAATGGTGCGGGTTTTTCGCAACCCAATAAGCCTGGTATATTGGGTAGTGGTGATTAATATCTAGCGGTGCTAGGATTGCTATTATGTTGAATCGTGCGCGAGGTGAGTCTCGTTTGATAACATCCTCAAGAGAAGCTTGAAATAAGGTTTTATTATTCAGAACCTAGCTAGTTGGAGTTTAATCACTCTATGAATAATAAATAAGATTTTCTTGATGAGTCCTCTCTTGAAATAAATAAAGATATTAATTAATTAAGTCCATAGCAGACAATAATTAATTAATGGATGTTTCTATCTTAAGCGCGGGAAATAAATATAAAGTAAAGGAAACCCGAAGTACTTGTAATTTCGGATTTGGATGGGGAGTGCAATATTACTTCTGTAGTGGTTGCTCGTAATATTCCAATTTTAAGCTTATATTAAAGTGGGTTTAATTTAATTAGTAAAAAGCTGATTGGAGGAGTCCATATCCAAAGCCTTCCATAGATCCCTGTCTGGGCCCAATATGTAACTTATTATAAATAGGAGAATAAAAGAGACAGAAAACACACTTGTTTTTACTCAAAATTTCCGGCCTCCTTTACTCCTAGTAGTGGTCGAATTTTTCTCCTCCGTGGGAAAGGATTTTTGTCTTCTTTATTTAAGTCCTAGCGCACTGGTGAGATCAGCCCACCCTGATATCAGTCCACAGTTCGGGAACCAGACAGAAGATCCGTGGTTTTGTACTAAAGATCTTCACGTGGAGAAGTCGCTAGCCATTTCGATTCTTTGGAGAATCTTCAAGGTATAATGGCTAAACCGTAGAAAAGCATGTTTTAGGTTTCAATTAATTTAAAGCATGTTTTATTTGAGTTATGAGCATGATACATGTGATAATTACGCGAATAGAATTTGTCTAATAATCCGCTAAATAGATTTGAATTATTATGTAATTGATTTATGTGTGCGCTTCCGTTGCCAACCCCTTCATTCCCCACGCCTAGTTCTTCCCAAGTCTAGGTTAGTTTAGGAAGCTGTTCTCTCGGTCCAGTAATTGTCTTGTTTTCTTCTGGTTTATGCATGCTTTTAAGATTCCGTTTAGATCTAGCTGTTAGGATAAGTTTTTTAAATTCCCAAGTCTAGGAAGTAAGTCTCAACCCAAAAATTTGCGTGGCAGCAGCCAAAAATAGTTTCCAGGTCTTTGAACATGTTTACTTATGCATCCATCTCTTTGGATTCGATCCATGCTTTCCTGTATTAATCTTTTAGCTAAAGCGGGTTGAGGGTTTGAAGGGGGGGGGGGGGGGGGGGGGTTAAGGTAGTGATTGTGTACCCAACGACAGGTAGCTCAAGATTCTCTGAGTTCCTAGACCCAGCGTCTAGAGGATTTTCTGGATCGAAGGATTTTAATTTTGAACACTCTTTCGCTGACCATTAAACCTACCGCTCTTCAAATTTCTAAAAGATTCCTCCCACAAGGAATTTAGATCTATAGAGTTAAGGGTCATAGGTTAAAAGATCTTTGGTCTTGCAATCAACATCAAGCTTCAAGATCTACACGTGGAGAAGTAGCGAGCCACTTCGATTCTTTGGAGAATCAAAATTGTAAGTATTCAACATCATAATTTAATTCTAAATTATGTGATTAATTGCACAATAATATATCTCTACATGTTCAAGCATGAAATTGAATCGATCCACGTAATCACCTAAATAGATTCTTTTGTGTATTTATATATTTTTGCAATTTCCGCTGTGTTATTCCCCAACAATTGGTATCAGAGCCATGCTTTTAGGCTCTGAGTATGTGGGTTTAATCTTGTTTTTTCAAAATTACATGGATCAATGAAGAATATTTTAGATCTATAAGTGAATACTCTAGATCGGCTAAAGAACATTCTAGATCTATGAATTTTATTCAAAATTTATGAAGAATGTCTTGATCTACAATAGAGTACTCCAAGATCTATAGAACATATTCTAGATCTATTTTATATAGTTATTAAATGGAATATTCTAGATCTATAAGAATATTCTCGATTAAGAATATTGTAGATCTATGATAGTTTATTTTTTATCTATGTTTATTATGTTCTACTTGTGTAGATCTACATGTTTGAAAAATGTGATGGATGATTGTTTTTCATGCTTGCAATATTGCGTGATTGTTGAATCTTGTTGTTCTTCGTTTTATTGTAAACTCACGGGGGTTGATCGTGGTAGATTAGGTTTTGCTTTTCCTTGTATTTTCTTTTGTAAACAAATGTAATAGTTAAAAAATACAAAGAAATGTAATACAATGGAGCAAACAAGACGAAGAACGAGACCGGCGAGAGAGACCTATGCGGCGGCCGAAACCCTAGCGGGCTCGGCCGCACGCATATCTGGTCAACGGCAAACGGCGGCAGTGGCAGGAGGCCATGCGGCGGCAGCGGCTCCAGGCTAGCAGCGTCGGTGGCGGCTGGGCAAGGCGGCGGCACGGGCTGACCGCGGCAGCAGGTCAGCAACGAGGGGAGCCTTGGCGGCGGCCGAAGCCCTAGCGGGTTTGGCCGCACGTGGATCGAGACCGCTAGGTGGCTGGCGTCGGTGGCTGGCGACGCTCGGCAGCGGGAAGGCAGTCCCAATGAAGACGGCGGCGGTGCGGATCCCTACAAGGCTGTGGTGGCTAGTTGTTTTTATTTAAGGGCGAAACCCTAATTAGGGTTTTAGATGGCCCGATTAATAGGCAAGTCCCAATGTGTGGTCTTGACCTAATTTTTATGCCCTAGATATTTGATTTATTCAAATGGGGTATATATTTTTTATTTAATCCTTTTTATCCGGAGTACCATGGTTCATGGAAAGGATAAATTGTGATTTATTTTAATTATTTGGTTTTAGACACTTAGTGGTTTAAAATCAAATGATTTATTTGGTCATGTGTGATGTGACAAAGTGTGCAAAATTATTTGCCTATGTGATTTACATCTTATGTGAGTTAAATAACTTTTTGCTTGCATGATAATCAAATGAAAACCATTTTATCTTAAAATGACTAAGCGATAATTACGAACAATCATGTTGTATATGGTCTCCATAAATGGTATTCAAATGTGAAATAAATTAGATAACATTTCGACCTTTCTTTAGAGGAGTTGTGTTATTAGTAGTATTTACAGCTTTCATAAGATTTGAATAACTAAGATGGTTCTTTTAAATGAAAGGCATATTTCTGAATAAATATTGTATCCAGTGGGAGCGATATTATCATGAAGTGAGCTTAAAAGATATTAACCATGGTCTTAGAATCTCATTGAGTGGCGTGCGACCTTTCTTTAGAGGAGTATTCAAAGCGAGATAAGATTCTTGAGGACTAGAATTATGGTACTAGCTTAGGCAATATTAGGTAGTCATGCCATTCTTATGGTCTCTGGACTATCTGTCGGTATTGTGACCAAGAATTTTTTTTAAAAATCTAAATAATCCATGACATCTTTTGGTACTTGTTTATTTAGGGTTTTAATAGAATATGTGATTCTCGAATGTCTTATGGTTTTTTACATTCTTTTATCATGTATGGTTGTGTGATGAATACCTTTTTTATTTTCTCAGTCAATATCAATTATGTCGCTCAATCCATTATTTGTGATCTTGAAAGAAAACAAACTCAAGGGGCCAAACTATGTAGACTGGAAACGTAACTTGGATATTTTTCTCATCGCTGATGATTATAAGTTTGTGCTTGAAACTGATTGCCCCGAAAAACCTGCTGATAATGCTTCTGCGGAAGATAAGGTCGTGTACAATAAGTGGATAAAGGCAAATGAGATGGCGAAGTGCTATATTTTGGCTTCTATGTCAAATGTACTTCAACATCAGCATCATTCCTACGAATCCGCTTATGAGATCATGGAGAACCTTAAACCTCTTTTTGGGACTCAGAGTCGATCTGCTAGATCTCTAGCGATTAGGAGTCTCATGAATAAGACGATGAAGGAGGGCACGCCAGTTAGGGACCATGTCCTTGAAATGATGCGCCATCTCAATCCAATTGAGGTCTTGGGAGGATCAATAGATCCAGATTCTCAAGTAGACATAATACGCCAAAGTCTTCCGGCAAGTTTTCAACAGTTCAAAGTCAACTATGAGATGACTACGCAAGACCTTAACTTGGCTGAACTTCTAACTGAGCTTCAAAACGCTGAAGGCATTTATGCCCAAGCTAAGCAAGCTATGTTGGTTGACCGCGCCTCCAGTTCCAAAGTCACTAGACCTAGGAAGGATGGCAAGGCGGAGCAGGCTGCCAAGGGATTGAAGGCAAGGAAGGGCAAGAAGAAGGTCAACGCAAGAAAAACTGGCAAGTGTTTCAAGTGTGTTGAAAAGGGACATTGGAAACCTGATTGCCCCAAAAAGGGTAAAGGTCCAAATGGTCAAGGTAAACACCAAGCTCATGTTCTTGAAACTTACTTAGCAACTGTTTCTACCCATCAATGGGTAGTAGATATGAGAGCAACTGATCATGTATGTTTCGATCCCGCTTTATTGCAGGAATCAAGGAAACTAAGTGAATGGGAGATCACTGTACATCTGGGGGATGCTACTAGAGTGGGAGCAATTGCAGTGGGAGCTGTTTATATTCACTTTTCTAGTAGTAGAGTTTTGGTATTAAACAATGTTTTATTGATACCTTCGTTTAGAAGGAACTTGATTTCGGTTTCTAAACTGGTTTTGGACGGATATTCTATTTCTTTCAATGATGCTTGCATTATAAGGAGAGATGATTATTTTATCTGTCAAGGTATCATGGATAATAACTTGTATACTATATGCTCTACGCATCATCTTGTTGAGTCGAATAAAAAATTTGTTTCTCGCAAGAGAAAAACTTCACCACACGATGTGAATGATATGTACTTATGACATCTAAGGCTTGGGCATGCGAATCCGAGAAGGATCCAAAAGTTGGCGAGCCTTGGATCAATTGAGGGACTAAGTTTAGACCATTTTCCAACTTGTGAATCCTGCTTGGAGGGCAAGATGACCAAAAGATCCTTTAAGATCAAAGGAAATAGAGCCAAGAAAGTACTAGATCTCATTCACTCGGATGTTTGTGGTCCATTCCAAATTCAAGCTAGGGGAGGCTATGCATATTTCATCACCTTTATTGATGATTATTCAAGATTAGCCCAAGTCTATTTGTTGCAACGCAAATCAGATGCCTTTGAGAAATTCAAAGAGTTCAAGGCATTTGCAGAAATGCGTCATAGTAAGACTATAAAAGCCTTACAATCTGATCGAGGAGGCGAGTACCTTAGTGATGAATTTTTGGGCTACTTGGCAGAAGCTGGGATTGAATCCCAATTGACCGCTCCTGGAAGATCTCAACAAAATAGGGTTGCGGAAAGGAGAAATCGAACATTTCTTGAAATGGTTCGGTCAATGATGTGTTATGCTCAGTTGCCAAAATTCCTTTGGGGCTTTGCGCTAGAAACAACGTGTTATACCCATAATAACTTACCTACAAAGTCAGTGCCTAAAACACCTCATGAGTTATGGACTGGGCGTAAGTCCAACCTAGAACATCTCAAGATATGGGGTTGTCCGGCGCATGTACTAGTTAAAGATCCAAGTAAATTGGACTCTCGCACACAGGTATGTTTGTTTGTGGGATATGCCAAAGGAACAAAAGGCTATGAATTCTATAGTCCTCAAGACAACAAAGTATTTGTAAGCACAAATGCAAAGTTCTTGGAAGAGGAATATATAAAGAATCAAAAACCCCGAAGTGTAATCACTCTTGATGAAATGAGAGATGATGGCGTTCCAATTACACTAGAGAAAACTCCACAAGAAAATATTGCACCACGTATTACAACTTCTACTCCTACGATTGTAGAGCCTCGTCGTAGTGGGAGGGTTTCAAAAGAACCAGAAAGGTGGATTGGTCTGGGAGAGTCTTCAGACTCAGTTTCCGGTCATCTAGAACCTGACCCCTGGAACTACAAAGAAGCAATAGATGATTTGGATGGTCTCAACTGGATTGAGGCAATGGGTTCCGAATTACAATCAATGGAGGATAAGGACGTTTACAACCTTGAAAACCTACCCGAAGGCTGCATTGCCATTGGGAGTAAGTGGGTATTCAAGCGTAAACGAGGTCCGGATGGGAAGGTTAAATTGTTTAAAGCCAGATTAGTGGCAAAGGGTTATACCCAGAGGAAGGCATCGATTATGATGAGACCTTCTCACCCGTGGCTATGCTTAAGTCAATTCGGATCCTCCTATCCATCGCAGCCTACATGGACTGGGAAGTATGGCAAATGGATGTCAAGACCACCTTCTTGCATGGTAGTCTTGAGGAAACCATTTACATGAAACAACCCGAGGGCTGTGAGGTTAAGGGCAAGGAGCACATGGTGTGGAAGCATAAAAGATCCATTTATAGACTCAAACAAGCATCCAGAGCATGGAAAATATTTGGCTTCACAAGGTAATGCCTTCTTTCCTTCTTTGAATTTCCGCCTAGACTGCATTTGACAGCTTTGCGCGACTTTGGTAGAACGACCATAACTTTATCCATAGAACTCCGATTGAAGGGCTCTTGGTACCAGCGTGAAGATCTTTCGAATTCAAAGAGAATGACATGTAGAACGTTCTAATCGGACTTTAGGATCACTGGAAAATTAAGTTTGAACACAGCTGTCGTGCGCTGCGTTTCTGTGGCTGGCCGTCGCACCTTGGCCGGCGGTCGCCGCGTGTCAATCAGAAGCTTCTGACTCCTTGTGGCGGTCGCTACGCACTTCTCAGCGGTCTCAGGGCTTGCCTTTGTGGTCTCCGGACGCTACCTGAAACTCTAGATTTCCAACTTTCGCATTTTGACTCCCTTTTTAGGCTCAAATATGCACATTTCTCACAAAATATGTCAAAATACCAAAATAGATAAAATATGCAAATAAAGGACATGTAATGCAACTTTGTCATAAAAAACGGACCAAATAATGACTTTAAAATAGTGCAAAATCCGAGCGTATCAGACGCGCGAGTCGAGCCACGAAGAGGTGGAGCTTTATAGATTGTTGTCCATGGTGAATGTTACCAAGAGTTCTCATCATATTTTTAGGGTTTGATGTGATGGTTGAAACGTCTATGCGTATATGCATGTGCGTGTGTGTGCATGCACGTGCGTGTGTGAGTACATGTGTGCATTTCGACACGTGTACTGGTGAGAGAAGGAATAAGACTTCTTTTATATGGGACACTCTTGATGTTTTGTGTTGTTCACTTCAAAGCCTCAACCCACTTCTATTGGTTACTATAGCGGAGTAAAATATCGATCCCACAAAGATGAATAGAGCGTTATACACTTGTTACAATACTTTGGAAGGGTTAGGTTACTACCACGCTTTTAGGGTTGAGTTAAACCGGATATGAATTTAAATAAATGGGACATATTCCTATCCTCATCAGTATGTAACTAAGTGCATCTTGCTGTGAAATGTGTGCTAGACTGTTCTTGTGCATGTGAAAAATGAAAACTTACTAAAAATGGATAGGCAAAGGTAAAAGGAATAACAAACTGTGCTGAGTAACTAAATACCAAGAAATGCAGAAATGCTGAAAAGGTAAAAGGACAAAAGTAAAAAGTGCAACACCCCTTACTCGATTAATTAAACCGAATAAGTGCAGTCACTCTTTGATACGCTTAAACTCTTATTATGAACCAAATTATTTACCATGTATTATATTATTATATATATATATATTTTTTAAAACATAACAAATGACACATTATTACAATTAACAAGCAGCTATAACAAAAACATTTCAACTATACATATCAAGAATCCTCACTAAACATGCTATGTATACCACTCTAACATTAATGGTGACTTTAACATGTGCAGCTGCCCAACAAACGAAACTACCTCGCTACTTTACTCTACAAAAGAGAGAGGGGAGGGGGTGTGAGCTTTAAAAGCTCGTAGTGCAAACGAATTATGGAAAACTCTCTAACCATTACAAAGTAATAACTTTAGTACCTGGAGTGCCGTAAAACATTTATTCATATTATATCTCTCAATCTGATATCAAGCAATATAAAAATTCCAATAGTATCTGACAGGACCCTAGAGTGCAGTGCAGGTGCGGTGTGATATGTGTCACTCGATCTAACAGGTCCAGAGGATTCGACTAGACTTCAGAGGCTAGAAGATTGTGAAACTTATCAGAAAGGGGTCGTTGGGTGCACTCTGTTCCTTCAAAAAACCTCAACCCACTATACTACAACTTAGCACAGGGAAGTAAAGGATCGATCCCACAAGGACGAAGGTGCTACGAAACTGCATTTGAGGATGTTTTGGGAAAAAGGGGTTGGCTGCTGCCACGCAATTTTGTGGGTCGAGAACTTAAAACTACTGGGTCTGAGAGATAAGCAAAACTTTACTCTACCTATTGGGTCTAATAGATCAGGAGAACTTTACCTTACCTACTGGGTCTAAGAACTGAGAGCGTACGGAACATACATGACTTAGAGAAACTGAGATATTTTAAAGTTCTAAAACAGCTGGAGTAAACTTAACTAGAAAGGCTTTCCTAATTTGGACAGACAAGCATAAAGAAAAAAGCAAGATAGTTTCCTTAAACTACCAGCATCTGGAAAAGCATGCAGAAAAGTAAAAGACAAGCAGATCGTACTGACAGGTCTAGGGGACATGCCGAAAAAGCAAAGTACATGCAGAAAAGTACTGACATAAAGCAGATTTGGTTCTAACTACCAACAACTTCATCTTCTTCGGGAATCAAACGAGAATAGCAGAGAAAACAGAGTTTTAAACACCATGAGAACAGAGCAAACTTTAGATCTAGACTTAAAACAAGAAATTTAAGCCTAAACTAACAGATCTATGCTACTGGACCTAAAGGATGCAAAAACAGAAAGTAAATAGTCATACCCATGCACAACGTAAACATCAAGCACCAAATATGCGAAACTTCAACTCCGAAACACCAAGATTCAACAAATCCAAACATCTCCATATGCAAATCCCCAACCTCCAACAACAAACCAACAGATCTCAGCTCCAAACATCCATCAACAAGCAAAGAACGAAAGCTAAAAACAAGAGATGAACATAAACTCAGAGATATCCAACCAAAAGCAAACATAAACTTCCATAATAACTAGAAATAGGTCTGAATCCAGTAGATCAAAGTCGAAAACTAGAGTTGCGAACTTAAAAACCACAAAGTACTAAACGAAAGCAAATAAAATTGTTTCTTCGCCTTCACAAGGCGGTGTTACACAGCAAAATAACGATGACGATGAGAACCACGGTGGCCAGAATCCTCCATGTCCAAGTGCGCAGCAACACGAAATGAAAATTTGAAGTATGGAACTAGAACTAGAGCTAGGAGAGCGTAGGAGTGGCTATTCATAGTCTGTCTTGTTCTTCAAGGTTGAGCTCCTTATATATGCGAGGCTCTGATCCCTAGGGTATCCCACCTGGTGGTTTGACGCTCTTACCCTTGAGTAAGACTCTTTAAAATAATCTGCTCTCGCTCCATTCTGTTCCTGTCGCCAACTTTTGATTCTCCCAGGTCCGAACGACGACTTCTGATTTTTGCTTCAATTTCATCTCTTTTGCATCTGCCAGGTCAGGTAACAGCAACTCCTGGGTCCGGCAGATTTACTATGCACCTGAACTCAATAACGCACATTAGCGCCCCAAATGCACAGAATTTTAACCCTAAACCAATGCATGAAACGAGCCTTATCAGTATCCCCTAACAATTCTATCAACTCATACAACAAGCTTAATCATATAAATTGAATCGTACCTTCAATGATCATATGTTAACTGTCAGATTCATCATCATGTAACATATCATTCTCCTGTCAACTTTATCACTTCCTTCCATTAATCAATAGAGCATATACCTTGAGTCATTCATGACATATTGATAATTTCTTTAGCACATATATCATTCTCAAATAAACAACACCTTAGCCCTAAATAATTCTCTAAAATCAAACGAATAATATATATTTATTTTGAAAACACAAATTACTTTCAACAGCGATATGTCACCTTCTAACCAAAATAGTACATGCCGCACTTATAGTGCAAATATTGCCTAATACTCTAACAACTTATCACTATATCGGCCAATCAGCACGATATACAGCTTTTGAGATAATCACTATACTTTGGATCATTTTAGGCACATAGCTTCTTGAAATCATGTATATATAACACATATAGCACAATATAACACATAATCCTTACCATGTGACTTTCTTTCGTCGGTCAAGGCAATGTACATACTTTGAAATAATCATAGTCATCTAATAAATGTAAAAGTACAACTATCATTTCTCAAATAGATAACACATTCATATCGCATTCATATCACATTCATATCACATTCAGCCCCCAAATTATGCTTAGAAATGGACACGGGTACACGGACACTATAAGTAACCCGATGAGGGCCACTGTCATGTATACATCTGGGTGAGATACTATCAGATGTATATCTTTCGTATAGCCTATCATAAGGAATTTGTCACATATTACCCGTATAGGGCTCATATCAACTATCAACATATCATATGGATCATCGCTTCGGTTATCCGGAAGACAAATGATCAAACATGTGTGCAGTACTACTGTCCTATGGCATGCCAACTATACCCTGTGACTCACTTAAGCAATGGGGCATAACATATTTATTTACATCTCTTTTCACGTTGCTCAACACATAAATGCCTTTACATTACTTTGCATATCATATACATATTCACATTTAAACATATATAAATCCAACAATCTACACCATCTCATCTTTCAATATCATTCCTGTCGTATAACATTGTTGTATAACAATTATACAGTCTACACAAAGATTTAATCAGTATTCGACTATTTTACGTTATCACATATAATTAAAGAAGTCTCATGTATTCACAGTTATATTTAAGCTTCATTGCACAAGCAACTAACCACATAAGCACATAGTAATATTTATCAAAATTAAATGCTTTAAATTCTAGAATACGCGTAGACTACCTTTACACGTCAACAAAAACTCTTTACTTGCTTCGTTAACCTTGGATCTGCCCGTTTCCCTTATCATTTGTGCTCGGTTCACCTCGAATTTCAACTATTTTGCAAAGTTAAGTGGAGGTGGGTTTGCAACCTGAGCTCCAAACTTGAGAGAAAATAGGGAGAATTGAGAGTTAGGGTTGATGGTGTGTGCTACATGTTTCACGATGGAGTGGCCGGAGCCATCACGATAGGTGATTGGAGGAAGTAGGATAGCGTTTGAAATCTTTCAGTGAAGGAGTGAGTTTGGCGGTGGAGAGAGATGTGAGGAAAAAGAGATGACCAAATTTTCATATTCCCTTTTCTAATTTCTTAATTCCTTTTTCTTTTTCCTTTTTCCACCAACAAGCCACGTTTCACTCCTCATTCCACCTCATTAATTATATATTTTTTCTTTTCTTTTTCTTTATCCTATTTTCTTTCCTATTTCATGACTTTCTATTTTATTTATCTTCTACTCTAATTAATAAAAGCATGTATAGCACCACTATTTAAAAATCTTATTCTAACTCTAAACTTCTAAAGGTTGGGATATCACAAAAAGTAATAAAAGAACATCAAGGTTGACTGTGATATTGTCTTTCCTCGCAAGTAACAAAATCGGAAAATCAAAACTCCAAGGATGACTGCTCGAAATCAAACTCGTAATAATCAGATCTAATCCCGAAGTCAAATCACGTACACTGAAAACAAAAAATAATGTAGCAATCGATGACTAAGTAAATTGACCAACGTGACCAACGTGTGAGGTGACGGAAACGAAACAAACACGAATTCCATGCATTTTGGAATAAATGAACCGATAAAAACTTGTAAAAAAATAAGAAAATACTAAATGTAACTAACTAGGTGAAATCAAGCAAGAAACAGTTGAACGCTAATAAAAACAATAGATCTATATAACTAGGAAGAAAGAAAAAGTGATTAATAAAGATCTACATCGAATGCAAGGTAGTAAATAAAGTACTTGAATTAGTCACTTATAAAACAAAGCAACATAAAATTCTTTGTTGCTCCTAAGAATGATGGAATTTTGGAACTGTTAACTACGGTTAAAGTGAACTGGCTGACTGGAACGGCTGACTTCTCCTTCGGTAGGCGGCCGAAGGATTCAAGTATGGTTGGACTAGAGAGCGGAATGGAGCTAGTCTCCTAGTGTATCTCATTTCTTGTTCATGTTGATTTTCTTTTTATAGAGCGACCTGCCGCAATCCCTAGGGTTGAAAAATGACAATTTTGTCCTTCTGAGTAGTTGATCATTTTCTAGCAATCATTTCCTTCTCGTGCTCAAGCTCCACGGTATGCACCCTGACTAGTTTGCACCCTTTTTGTGTCTCATTTACTTGAATTTGTTCCTACCCCTTTCCTCCCAACTTGTACCTTTTCCTGCACACTTCAGCAACTAATTTGCACATAACATCCATTTAACCGCGTTATCTTGACTAGTAATCAAGGCCTAGAATGCAAATTATCATGTACACACGTGTGTGTGTGTGTTGTGTGTGAACGCAGACATATGACTATGAGTCTACGATTAAAAGTATGTTTTAATTACATAATTGCATGATATGATGAATTTAATGTTTTCAAGTATGATTTGATGGTTTTAATGGCCTAATGGACTAATGGACTAATGGATTAAGAGCGTGATAGGAAGGATGTTGAGCGGGCTTTTGGAGTCCTCCAAGCTCGATGGGCCATTATACGGTGTCCGGTTCGACAGCTACAAGCCCATCATCGACCTCAGAGCGATATGATTGAAGAGATTTGGGCACGTAGGGAACGTAACCATAAATGCACATTTGTATTTTATTTTATTTTAAAGTTTGTTTATTGTTGTATTGTTTTCCAATATTCTAATACAACGAGATTTTCGTATTAGTAGTAAAATAGTGTGAAGCCATAATTTTGTATCTTTTTACCCAATCCAACATTTAAAACAAAACTGAAGTGATACTCCTTCTGTCCGTGAAATGTTGTCCAATTTTTCCATTTCGGTCTGTCTGTGAAATGTTGTCCACTTTACTTTTTTCCATTTTTGGTATATGGGCCATATTTTCCACCAATTCATTACACTCACATTATATATAAAACTAATATATAAATGTGGGGCCTACATTCTACTAACTTTTTTCACACACTTTTCTTAACATTTCTTGAAATCCACGTCGAGTCAAACATGGACAACATTTTGCGGACGGAGGGAGTAATAAACACCAACAATTCAAATGAATTATACACAGAAAGTGAGATAGGCTTATGATGGGCTGGAGGCAGTGTTTTAAAAACCGGTTTGGACCGGCCAGTCGGACCGGTCCGGCCGCGAACCTGTGCTCATGCCGGTTCGGTTCACCATATTGGGCCGGTTAGAGGTTGAGGCATTTTAAACCGGATGAACCGGCCGGTTCGACCGGAAACTTGGAACCGGTTTTTTGACATTTTCAGTTTTTTGTCAAAAATTTGTGTCCAATGGGATTCGAACCATAGACCTCATGTATATAAGTCCAACTTCATTACCACTCCACCACTTCAATTGTTGTGGTATAACAATAACTTTAATTATTTTTATAATCAATGAATAAATTTTTATTCATTCTATGATTAACTATTATTTAATAAACTGATTAATTTATTATAATTAATTGTAAATAAAATATGTTAATTAAATTTGTTGTTTAATAAACTTTAATAGTATTTTATTACGCTAAGTTACATATATTGTCATATATATTTAATTAAACTTATTTAACTTTCAATATTGTCATATATATTTAATAGTAATTTAAACTTGAGTGAACTGCACCAAAGGGCCCTAACTTTTCGACTTGTTTCACTAGAGACTCCTAATAAAAAAAAATCTCATCAAAGGTATCTAACAAAATATATAATCACAAACCTTGTGTTCTTTGCCATTTTTCGGACGAAAATGCCCAAATGGGCTGAAGGGCAATTTAGTCTCTTTATGAACCAAACCTGCATTATTCCGCACACCTATTCTGCACACCTACTTACTTTGTTGTGTAAGAGATGTCAAATAGAGTCTATTTTTTCATTCTCCTATGTTCTTTCATCTTTCTTATACTATATTATCTCTCCCTCTCTAATGATTTCATTCCTTCGTGATGCCAGAGATGATAGTGACGAAGACGGTGGTGTTGGCGGTGGTGGTGGCGGCCTCTTTTTGCACCGTGACCAACGGGGGAGGAGGACGCTCGAGAAAAACTTCAGTTCCGTTTTGGAGGCAGTGGCGGATCCAGGAGGGGGCGGTCGCCCCTTCCCAGTGGCCAAGAGCTTCGAATTTGTCCTTAGGGATGGCCGGAAAAAGCCATAGTCGCCCCCTCCGTAAAAAAAAAACTGAGGAAGAAGAAAACCTATGATGAAGTGAGTGACGGTGGTGAACCTTCGAAGATTCGAAGGTGACTTGAGGTGAGAAGGTGATTTGAATAGATATGCCGACAGAAATGGAGATTTGGGTTTGTTCAGTGAATTGGGGAAAGGAGGCGTCGGGAAGAAGATGACCATATTGGGCTTATTTGGGAAATATAAATTGGGTATAATACTTTAATCAGTTGGGCTAATACTTTTTTTATTGAAATCTGTAGAAGGGATTGATTAAGTGTAGTAGAGTATAAAAAATTTATAAAATTGGAGATATACTTCTTTACATATATTACTCGTTATTATTGAACATGGAATGCACATACATATTATATTTTACTTAGGCAATTATATATACTATATTTTGAAAAAATTCTATTGAATTATACTAGTATAAGTTTTATTTAGAAAAGAATAGTGATACCTCAAATTATATAGAGTGAAAGTTAATTGAAGGGAAATAGGAAAGAGAAACAAAAAGCAAGTGTTTAATTTACAAAATAACAATGCAGGTATATGATAGAGTTTAGGGAGGGGGAAGCATCTGTATACATTCTGAGGAACAGAGAGGACAAAAGACTTGATGTTTCTGTCACATCCATTAGGATTTGCGTCATCCACGGTACATGCAGCAGGTGAGATGCAGGGACTGCGTCATAAAAGGTCGAATTTGCCCTTTCAAGCCCTGAGGGTGTTATGGTTCGAAAAAACAAGGTTTGTGATTATATATTTTGTTAGATACCGGTGGTGGAATTTTTTTTTGTTAGGGGTCTCCGGTGAAACAAGTCGAAAAGTTAGGGCCCTTTGGTGCAGTTCACTCTTTAAACTTTAATAGTAATTTATTACACTAATTTAATAGTAATTTATTTAACTTTCAATATTGTCATATATATTTAATTAAATTTAAGTTTTAATTATACTTATCTTCAATTAAGTTTGATAGTAATATTTTATTTTTCACTAAATTATATAAAAATATATATGAATTTGATCAAAACTACATTTTATTATATAATAAATTTGATATATTTATAAAATATATATTTAATTATATATGCTACAGTAAAACAGTCCGAGCAGTGGTTGGACCGATCCGACCAGTTGAACCGTGAACCAGTAGCTTCATCGGTTTGCTTGCCGGTCCGGTTTTTAAAAACATTGGCTGGAGGGTTGCTCTAGTTTTTAGATGGGCTGATGACGTGACAAGATAAAATTGAAGATGAGCTGCGAGATGGCCTATTGACTGTTGCAATTGTGATGCTAGAGAGGTATGAATTAAGATACAAGATGGAGTATGGATACCGATGACCAAAATGCAATAGTAAAAAGATAAGGCACGTTATTAGGCTTATGATATAAAGACTAAAGTGGACCAACAAAAGGGACAAAACAAAGAGAGAAATGATCGTCGTGAAATTGTGAAAGACACAATGATGTGGTTTGTGGCATTGTAAGGTTGACAAAAAAAAGTTGAATCCAAACGTTTGACAAAGTGATCAATCACTCTCTATGGCTAAGACTACATTATAGCATATTTATTGTAAGTGGAATACAAGTATAAGTAAAAAGAAGTACTCCTATATAAATGAATTTTCATTTGCCTTTGTTGTAAACTAGTGATCACTTGCCTAAAAAGTTTGGTCCACTCTATCAGGAAAGAAAATTAAGTTGGAGTCATCAAGCAATGTACTATGACGATAAAAATTTGGTGAAGTTGAAACTAATTTAATACGCGAATAATTGATCTTTTAATAAGAGTGTTATGAACTATATCCGGTTATAGTTAAATACCTCAATTATTATACTAACAAAAATGTTTTATAATTCAATTTTAATTTAAAATAAATCACGTTACTAGGCATAAATTACTACTCGACTTCACAGATTCACCAATAATACAATATTTGACCAACACGAGTTTTAAGCGTAACGGTTGAAAAATGTTAACTGATATAATTTTAGTTGATATTAAAAGGGTTTACTATCTAGTAAAATTGTAATTTTTTTTTATAAATAACACTCCCCCTTCCAAAAAAAAAATAGAGCAATTGGTGTATGACACGAGTTTTAATGCAGAACTAAAAGAGTAAAAGAGAAGAGAAAAAAAAGTAAGTGAGAAGTAGTGTTAGTGGAATGATGTGTAGGGTTATTATCCATTGAAAATTTTCCATAAATGAATGTGCTCTATTTTTTCTGGATGACCAAAGATAGTAAATGTGCTCTATTTTCTATTTTTTTTTGGAAGGAGGGAGTAGTAGTAAATATTTATATGGTTGAAATTTAATTTAGAACGTAATATCATGTCATAAAATGTAAGTATAATTTTGATGGACACCCAATGCAACAATTTGTAGACGGAAAAAGTACAAACATATGTTTGATGCTAGTGAATTTTCTGTATATTTTTCGCTAAAATTTATGTCAACAATGACATACATGTATTTTTTTTCCATAACGAAAAGTTGAGCTTTGTTGGATATTTTAGTGTAATTGGATTAACTTGATTGATCAGTATTGTCGTAATGAGACATCATATAAGTCTGGAGGTGCGGAGTGCACGCTTATTTGAATTCATTATGATGTTAGATGAACGGGGGTCCTTGGCTGGGGTCGAGCTGTATAAGAAATTCACCCGAAAATGTAATTTCTGAAAGTCAAAGGACTAATTTGCAATTTCGGAAACCTTTTGAAAATTAGTTATTTTCAGTTATTTTCCCAACAGATGCACTGTTTCATCAGCAAGTGCACTGGTTCGTCTTCTTCAAATTTTGATCAATTCTTCTGGTTCTATATACTCTCGAATATCAACATATTATAGTTCTGTAATCTTCTGAATTTTATCCGATCAAATATTTTGGTAGAACCACCGAAATTGATTTGATCTGAAAGTGATATCTTCACGAGTTTCAGATTATCCGTTTTGTTCAATATTCAAATTCTCCCTAACAAAGATCAAATCAATCTGAAAATGTCGAACAAGGAAACGGTGAAGGAAGGAACGAAAGATTTCGCGAAGTTGGATAAATTTGTTGGCCAGGATTTCAGACTCTGGCAAAAGAAGATGCATTTCATGCTGACGAATCTCAAGGTCGTGTACGTTCTGAGTACTCCCATGCCTGAGGCTGTTGAAAATGAAATTCTGGAACAGACGAGGAGGCGGATGAAGTGGGAGAACGATGACTACATATGTCGTGGTCACATCTTAAACGGTATGTCTGATTCCCTATTTGATGTATATCAAAATATTGAGTCTGCTAAGGAATTGTGGGATTCCCTCGAAGCCAAATATATGGCAGAAGATGCCTCTAGCAAGAAATTTCTTGTTGGTAACTTTATTAACTATAAAATGGTTGATTCGAGGCCTGTCATGGAACAATACAACGAATTGTTGAGGATATTGGGACAGTTTTCCCAATAAGATATGAAAATGGATGAATCCATTTCTGTCTCTAGTATTATTGATAAACTGCCACCTTCTTGGAAGGATTTTAAAAATAATCTGAAACACAAGAAGGAGGAATTGAACTTGGTCGAACTTGGAAGTGATTTCCAAATTGAACCGTCCATACGTGATATGGAAAAGAGTTTTGTTGGTAATACTAAAAACATGGTTGGTTCTTCTGTGAACATGGTGGAAGAGGGTGAATCCTCAAAGGCTGGTAAAGAGAAACGTAAGTTTCAAGGGAAACGGAAGTTTTAAGGGTATAACAGTAAGGATGGAAATAAGAAGCCTAAACTGACTTGCTGGAAGTGTGGCAAATCCGGGCACTTCAAGAAGGATTATAAGTCTGGAAAGGGTGGAGGAAAAGGGAAAAACGAGGTTGGTTCAAGTGGATCCAAGGATCCTGAAAAGCAATCAGGTTCGTTTTCGTACCTAATAATCAATCTGTTGAGAATTATTATGCATCAATAATCTCTGAAGCATTTTATGTGCAGGATGATGATCTGTCATGGTGGATTGATTCGGGTGCAACATGTCATGTATGCAAGGATCGTCAATGGTTCAAGGATTTTAAACCAATTAAAGATGGATCTTCTTTGAAGATGAGCAACGTTGCAACTGAACCAATCAAAGGAATAGGATCTGTTAGCCTAGTATTTACTTCTGGAAATTCCTTAGTATTAGAAAACGTTGTATATGTACCTGGTATTCGTAAGAATCTAGTTTCTGGCATTGTATTGAATAATTGTGGTTATAAACAAGTGTTAGAAAGTGACAAATACATTCTGTCAAGGCATGGTACTTTTATTGGATTTGGTTATCTATGTGGCATGTTTAGGTTGAATCATATTAGTAAATCAGAATTGTGGCATGCTAGACTTGGACATATACATTATAAGAGATTGAAAGATATGTCGAAAATGAGTTTAATACCAGCATTTGAGTTGAACAATGAAAAGTGTAAAACTTGCATGTTAACTAAAATAACTAGAAAGCCTTTCAATAAGAATGTCAATAAAGTTACTATGGTATTAGAACTTATACATAGTGATTTGTGTGATTTTCATTCGACTCCATCACTTGGTAATAAAAAGTATGTAGTTATTTTTATTGATGATGCTACTAGATTCTGCCATGTCTATCTATGACATTCAAAAGATGAAGCTCTTGATAAATTTAAAATCTTTAAAGAAAGTGTAGAGCTTCATCATGGTGTGAAAATTAAAACTCTTCGCATTGATAGTGGAGGTGAGTATTATGATCCAGCGTATTTTGAATCTACTGGTATAGTACATCAAACGACTGCTCCATATACTCCACAACAAAATGGTGTAGCTGAAAGAAAGAATAGAACGTTGAAAGAAATGATTAATTCAATGTTGTGCTATTCTGAACTAAGTGAAGGATTTTGGGATAAGGCTATGTTAACAGGCTATTATTTGTTGAATGGAGTTCCTAATAAAAGGAACAAGATAACCCCTTATGAACTTTGGCATAAGAAACCACCAAAACTGAGTTATCTCAGAGTTTGGGATTATCGAGCTGTAGTAAGACTAACTGACCCTAAAATGAAAACCATAGGTCAAAGAGGTATAGATTGTGTGTTTCTTGGCTATTCTGAAAATTCTGCTTGTTATAGGTTCTATGTCATAGAACCCAATGACTATGTATCCATGCACTCTATTATTGAGTCAAGGGATGCTGATTTTGGCAATGAGGAAAGATTCACGTCTATATCTAAACCAGGAGATATGATTGCAAGATCTAGTAACTCTGGTGTAACTGAAAAAGTGAGTGATACACCTCTTATTGCTAGGAGAAGTGGTAGAGCAAGAAAAGCTAAGTCTTTTGGAAACGATTTCCAATTGTACTTACTGGAAGGATCAAGAAATGAAATTAATTTTCAATATCATTATTGCTTTACTATTGGTGATGATCCAAGGACCTATAAAGAAGCTATAGCTTCAAGGGATTCTGCTTTTTGGAAAGAGGCAATCCAAGAGGAGATGGATTCTATAATCCAAAATGGTACTTGGAAACTGACTGATTTACCACCTGGCTGTATAGCCTTGAATAGTAAATGGATCTTCAAAACGAAGATGAAGATGGATGGAAGCATAGACCAGTATAAAGCCAGATTGGTTATCCAAGGCTTTAGACAAAAGGAAGGCATTGACTACTTTGACACCTATGCTCCTGTTGCTAGGATTTCCACAATTAGATTATTGTTAGCACTTGTTGCTATACATAATCTTGTAATTCACCAAATGGATGTTAAGACTGTCTCCTTGAATGGTGAATTAAATGAAGAGATTTATATCAAACAACCAGAAGGCTTTGCCATGCCTGGTAATGAACATAAGGTTTGTATGTTGGTAAAATCTCTTTATGGACTAAAGCAAGCCCCCAAGAAATGGCATCAAAAGTTTGATGACGTGGTGTTGTCAAATGGTTTTGTATTAAACCAAGCAGGCAAGTGTGTATATAGCAAATTTGATGCTACCGGTAAAGGGGTTATCATTTGCCTATATGTGGATGACATGTTGATCTTTGGTACTGACCAAGATCAAGTTGATAAAACAAAGGAATTTTTGTCATCTAAGGTCGAGATGAAAGACATGGGGAAGGCTGATGTGATTCTTGGAATTAAGATCACACATGGAGAACGAGGAATTTCCATTTCTCAATCACATTATATTGAGAAGGTGTTGGAAAAATTTAACTTCAAAGAGTGTTCTTCAGTTAAGACTCCTTTTGATCCTAGTGCAAAACTCGTGCCTAATAAAGGAGTTGCTGTAAATCAGCTTGAATATTCAAAGGCTATTGGATCACTAATGTATGCTATGATTAGTACTAGACCCGATATAGCCTTTGTTGTTGGAAAATTGAGTCGATATACTCATAATCCAAGTTTAATCCATTGGCAAGCAATGAATCGAGTATTTAAATACTTAAAAGGAACCATGGATTATAGGTTGACTTATTCTGGATTTCCTTCTATTCTTGAAGGATATTCGGATGCAAGTTGGATTACCAATATGGAAGATCATTCTTCCACAAGTGGTTGGGTATTCTGTCTTGGAGGTGGTGCTATATGTTGGGCATCAAAGAAACAAACTTGTATCACGAATTCAACAATGGAATCGGAGTTTGTGGCATTAGCAGCAGCTGGTAAAGAGGCTGAATGGCTAAGAAATTTAATATATGAAATTCCATTGTGGCCTAAACCGATATCACCTATATCTATCAGATGTGATAGTGAAGCTACCTTGGCTAAGGCATATAGTCAAGTATATAATGGAAAGTCAAGACACTTAGGTGTTAGACATAGCATGATTTGTGAACTTATTATGGATGGTGTGATATCTGTGGAGTTTGTGAGAACTCATGATAACTTAGCCGATCATTTAACCAAAGGGTTAAGTAGAGATCTTGTGCACAAATCGGCTATAGGGATGGGATTAAAGTCCACTACAAGTCTCTGATATTAAGATACCCAATTCCCATTTAGTATGACACTAGATGCAGAATTCAATGTGGAAGACTTAATATTTGGAGATTGGAACACATTTGAAAATCGTCCCAAGGTATGTGTTCGGACCTACAAGTTAAGGAGGTTGAATGTATATATTCTTAATAGTTCTTTTGAAAAATTGCAAATGTAGGTGCAAGAATAAAGGAGCTACCTATATAAGCATGAAGTTTAGCCGCTTCAAGAAGCTGGGACTTGGTTTCGACATGTTTATGAAGGATAAGGACATAGGCTAGTAAAATATAGTGTCAAAATAGAACATATTCGTATGTAAACTTTTGTGTACATTATCTTCGTGTATTCAATGTGAGTTCTCAGGGTTCAATCCTTCGAGACACCCGGGGTATTCGAATATTTGGAATGTGTAATGTACTAATATGGAATTCAATCGTTACGATATTTCATTTATGCAAAAGTTTGAATGTTTGAGATGACTTGTTTTAGTTAATCAAGGATTGCACTAAAATAGGGGAGGATTGTTGGATATTTTAGTGTAATTGGATTAACTTGATTGATCACTCGTAATGAGACATCATATAACTCTGGAGGTGCGGAGTGCACGCTTATTTGAATTCATTATGATGTTAGATGAACGGGGGTCCGAGGGCAGCTCCTTCGGGTAGCGGGGTCCAAGGGGCAGAGCCCCTGGCTGGGGTCGAGCGCTTGGAAATTTTTTATTTCCAACGAAGTTGCTGTATAAGAAATTCATCCGAAAATGTAATTTCTGAAAGTCAAAGGATTAATTTGCAATTTCGGAAACCTTTTGAAAATTAGTTATTTTTAGTTATTTTCCCAACAGATGCACTGTTTCATCAGCAGGTGCACTGGTTCGTCTTCTTCAAATTCTGATCAATTCTTCTGGTTCTATATACTCTCGAATATCAACATATTATAGTTCTGTAATATTCTAAATTTTATCCGATCAAATATTTTAATAGAACCATCAAAATTGATTTGATCTGAAAGTGATATCTTCACGACTTTCAGATTATCTATTTTGTTTAATATTCAAATTCTCCCTGACAGAGCTGTGGGAAAATTTTGTTAGTTTAAGATATTTCTCTTTAAAGATAAAGTGTTTTTTTATGTTGTTTATAGTTTTGATGATTTTGAAATGTTCAGTAGTCAGGATATTAAAGTGTAATTCCCTTTAATATGTAAATGGAAAGTAAAATACGGTAGTAAACATGATAAAATGATTGTATAAACAATAATGGGATAAAAGAGGAATGAAATTAGCATATATATAAGCTGGGCATAAAGAGATACGATTTGCAGCCCATTTATTGATTTTTTGGGTCAAATTATAAAGGGTTCGTTTATTAGAAAGCCCATTTACATGATTGGCACTCAAACAACAATTTTTTAGTTGTCTTCACTTCATTAACACAGTTGATATTATTGGATTTTACAGAAGGTTTTGTGACCTTCAGTCTTTTATACTCCCTCCGTACTAAAAAAATAATCATATTTCTAAACAACACAAGTTTTAATGAGAAATTAGTAAATTATGAGAGAAAGAAGAAAAATTGGCAATATAAGATAAATATGAAGAAGAAGTAAATAAAGTACTGAGAGGAGTAAAAAAGAGTAAAGTACGAGAGAGGAACTTTCTATTAGAAATGAGACTATTATTTGTGAACATTTCAAAATGATAAAATGTAACTATTTTTCATAGACGGAGGGAGTATGGTTATTTGATTTGGTGGGGTTTGATCAACCTTTTTTCCTAAAAAAATAAAAGGTAAATATATATGGGATCTTTTTCCAACGTCGAGATTTAGAATTTATAGAATTCTATTGTAGAATAACCAATTTCTTTTTCGAGAGGATATTATCTCTTTTTTTTTATCAGAAAAATAAAAAGCACAAGGAATGAACTCTTTGTTGTGTTTATTGGGCAAAAAAGATTAAACACATTTTTACTTGTATTTATGAAAAGTAAGGACGAGGAAATTGAGAACCCGTATTCTTCCTTTCAAGTCAAATTTGAATGTTTATATTATAAAATTATAACATATCTATTACTACAATTAGCTATTACAGAAATTAGCATATTCTCTTTTCTTGCAAACTGTTTTATGTTAAACACCAGTATCATATTGATATACTACTCTATTCATGTGTCATGCCACATAGTATTAATTTAGACACGTGGGTTTCATTTGCGCTCTTCTCCTATTTATTTTCTTCGAATACCTTCTCATTTTCTTTACAATTCTTCCATTATTCTCAATTCTCAAATTCTAAATTTTAATTTCCATTACATCGAATACTAACCAACAACTTTACAATTGGGCTTCAGTTCAGATGTTTTAATTGTTTTATTCATTAATAATAAATTAATTATTAAATTCAAATTCATCCCAAAATTCGAAATACTATATCAGTTACCTAATAGATTTATTTCCAATTTTTTTATTTTTTTCATTTTTCCTATGCTACATTACTTTTCAAACTCATTAATAAATACTCTATTCAGATTATATTTTTTTCACACTAAAAAACACTATCTTCCAGTCATCCAAAACACATTTTATATCTTTAATTCAAGTATGAATCCCAACATTGGCTACAATACCGGCGACGACGAAGGTGTTAACACGATGATTAAGTATATGCAGCGATGCTGAGTTCGATCCACGCCTCTACTTTAAATATTTGCCCAATGTTAATGTAACTATATTGTATAATAGGGGAGCACTAGTGTTCTTTCACATTTAGAATCACAACATTCTTTCAACTATATGCTGCCACGTGGCACTTATAAGCAACAAAACAAGGTTATTAACCAACAAAATTAATGGATGACATTGACGGATTTTCGCGAATGCATAAAAGACTATTTATGTTGCATTAAATGCAGTTTATTTTGCATTGTAGAAAGTTGTATGGTTGCTTATAAGTGTCACGCGCGGCAGTATATGGTTGGAAGGAAATTGTGATTCTAATTTGAGTTATTTTTGAAGAACACCCCCTGTACAATATTGTATTTTAAACTACTTTTTATTTAATATAACTAATAGTTTTACTAATATTTTCTAATATCTATAGTTAAACAATTTTGTTTTACTTATGAACAAACTTAATTTTATGACTTGTAGTTTTTAGAATGTCATCACAGATTGCTTATATCAGTTATTCTTGATGGGATTAAATTTTCTTGATATGCATTTTTTTTTAGTACTACATATTTGAAAATATTCATTTATTTTTAAAATTTTCTACATGATAAAAAGGCAAAGCATAAGAGGGTCTACCTCCGACTACTTGTAATGATAAAAACATCAAGAGATACCTGCAATTATTAACAACGACAAAGTTAAAAATTTTCATCTTTTTGGGCCCCCCGCCTTAAAAATTCCAGCTCCACAACTGCATCCACCATGATCGGGAGCATGTCGCTAAAAGACTCGTCAAGAATTATTTTAATGACCAACCCCCATGGAGGCTAGACGTCTTCCGACACCGTTTTCATATGCACCGACTGTTATTCTTGCGCATAGTGAATGCATTGGCGGCTCGTGAGGAACAACGGCAAGATGGTCTCGTTCGGTCAGGGCTTATGACATTGTACAAGTGTACGTCTACACTATGACAGCTAGCCACTGGCTAGCTGAACTAACTTCAGATATCTTCAACCAGTACTTGCACATGGCTGAGTCCACTCCACACCATTGCTTGGGGAATTTCTACAAGAGAATTCGCGACATCATCAGTGCAAGATATATGAGGGGACCTACAACCAACGACTGCGGACAATTGCTTCGTCTTCACAACGCACGCCACCACTTCCCTAGGATGTTGGGAAGCATTGACTGCATACACTGCATCTTGCAGCATAGAGAGGCCGTACACGAGCAGCCACAGAGGCTCTCACCCGACGATAGTGTTAGAGGTGGTCGCCGACTGTCGCCAATGGATTTGACATGCATTTTTCGATGTCTCGGATCAACTTGCTCAACCACTCTAGCGTCTTCAATGACATTATAAATGGTAGAACACTAACAATAACATTCGAGGCTAACAATCAATGCTACGGCATGTGTTACTATATCGCCATTGCTATCTATCTAAGGTGGCTAACCTTCGTGAAGCTGCTCAGTTTCCCACAAGATCCCAAGCGTGCTTTTTTGCGCATAAGCAAAAGTTTGCTCAAAAAGATGTCTAAAGATCATTTAGGGTTCTACAAGCACGTTTCGTTGTCGTCAAAGCCTTGGGTCGCGCTTGGTTTGGGGGGGGGGGGGGGCTCGCTAACATCATGTTTGCATGTATTAACATGCACAACACGATCATTGAAGACGAAGGACCAAGCGCGAAAAATTAGTTCGACGAAGAAAACCATGAGGACATCAAGCTCCTCTGATGCAACACACCCCATACACCAAGCTGCGCCGCCACCTTTCCCCGAAAACCTACGTCGTCGACAGCGGACTTGCGATTCCATCACCCACGACCAACTCCAACATGATATAATTGAACATATTTGGACAAAATTTGGCCACAAATATTAGTGATTAATTTAATTTTGATTATATATTTTACCACTTCCAATAAAATGTATATTTTGGATGTCAATTATGTAATTTTCGATTTCTAAGAAATATATTTTATGATTTTAATGAATTTTGTTTTTTAATTAAATTGGAATGAATAAATTATGAAATAACAGATAGAAAAGATAAAATAAGTGGATTATGTAAATAGTTAAAGGAATGAATATAGACTATGAGTGGTATTTCTAAAGTAAGGAATATTGGTAAAAACGGTATGAAGCATATTAATAATACTCCAACCATTTTAAAGAAGAGGATCCTCTCATTGGGCGACACGAGATTTTATGCAATTTTGTTTTGTATGTTAAGGAAGAGGATAAAGTAAGAGAGAGGGAATAAAGTAGGAAAAAATGTCTTTCTTTTTTTTTTTTTTTTTTGATGAGTAAATAAATCAAATAGAACCAAACCAACGTTTACATCATACACTACACTCGGGCATACCCGTGGGCATACAAGAGAGAAGCCACAATGCGGCTAGAGAAACACAAAGCAACATGGTAAAGACCAAGAACAAATATCACGGGTCAAAACCCAAACAAGGACGAATACAGATCAAATCACCCTTCTAACCCAGAGTGGGCAGGCCTTGTTAAAACCCCTTGATATTACAGGATGAGAGGGCCTTGTTAAAAGACCCCATAGGATAAAACTCCCCAATGAGAAAAAGAGTACCCTGATGAGGGCGGCGGGAATAGTCGAGGAATGGATTTACAGGATGAATAGTAGATGAACCAAGTTCATGATATTATGACTATTATTTCATATTTATATAATATTATAATAATACTCCCTCTGTTTTATGCAACTTGATACAATTTTTTGCGCAGTTATTTTTGCGCAATCATGATATTATTATGATTATTATTTCATATTTATATAATATCATGAAATTTTCAAAAAGTTGGGTCTTTCCCACGAACTTTAAAATTTGTAAATAAATATCACGAACTTTACGCGAGTTTGTTATTTCCCATCAGCGGAAAAGTTATGGCAAATAATATCACGATACAGATTTCTTCCCCTAATTTTGAGAGCTTCAAGTTCTTTAATATTTGATGATAGTTTTTCTTGAAGTACACCCTCCACCATTGTTCTTCAATCCATTAATATAGCCACAATTTTTTCGTTGGTGGAAAATAACAAACTCGGGTAAAGTTCGTGATATTATTTGTCAATTTTAAAGTACGTGGAAAAAACTCAACTTTTTGAAAGTTCCATGATATTAGGGGCCAATATCCAATTGAAAAAAATGATACTTAATAAAATTAAACTTGAGAAAAAGAAAAGTAATTGGGATAATATTGTTGACGAAAAAGTAAAGTAAGAAAGAATTATGTAGAGAATAGTATGATCTATATTATTAATACATTTTATTTTGCTCTCTCTCAACTTTAACTATTTATTACTCTATCTGTCCCTCAAGTATATGCACTTTTGACTATGCACGAATTTTAATGCACTATTGATAAAATAAGAAAGAGTTAAATGAAAAAGTAGTTAAAATATTATTAGTGCAGAATGAGACTCACCTTTTAGAGAGAAAAAAAGTTTCAAAAATTTAAAAATGTGTACTTTTGTGGGCGAACTAAAAGGAAAAAAATGTATATTCTTGCGGGATAAAGGGAATATATATTTTTTTAAATAACTAGGAACAAGAAGTGTGTCAGGTAGCTTGTAATGAGGAGTATTACTCCCTCCGTCCCGGCTACGATGACACATTCCTTAGCCGGCACGGGATTTTAGGAGTTATTGGTTAAAGTGTTTAATTGGAGAGAGAAAAGGTGGGTATAAGCATTAAAATAGTGAGAGAAAGAGAGAAAAAAAAAGATGATATTTTAATAGGAGTGAGAAAAAGTGGTTGAGTGTATTAATTGAAGAGAGAAAGTTTTCAAAAAAGGAAATGTATCATCTTAGTTGGGACAAACTAAAAAGGAAAATGCGTCATCTTAAGCGAGACGGAGGGAGTATATTATAGTCACACACTTTTTTAATAGCTGATGGAATGATAAATACGGAAAATTATGGCATATTAACTTTATTTAGCACTACTTAACTAAATTTGGGACCGAGAATAATAGATTATAATTACACACTTTTTTAATCAATAAGTCTATGTGACTAAATTTTATACAACCAAAAACTATTTTGTTTGAGAAAAAATGAGTTTATTTATGCATTTAATTAAAATATATTGGTGTATATTGAACATGCATAATATTATGAACATATATTTCTGATTTGTGTATAAATTTTTTACCTTTTTAGAACCATAAATATAATTAATGCATATTTTAAGTTAAATTTAAAAAATAATATAGAGACAATTCAAATATAAAAAAAAAATTGAAAATGAGGCTAAAAATTAATAAGTCTTTTTAACATGTTCACTAACTATAATTATTATTTTAATACATAATAAATACATCAAATTACTAGTAGTATAAACTTTTTTGGTTGTACAAAATTTGGTTGTTTATCACTACTCTTTTCAATAGCTGATGGAATGATAAATGCGGAAAATCATGGCATATTAACTTTATTTAGCACTACTTAACTAAATGTGCGTATCCGATTGATGTATAGTTGTCAGCTGTGATTCAATTAATCAATATCACATGGTTTTGCCCCCCTTTTTTGGCCCACCAATCAAATCCATGGGCAGAAATGTAAATCCATTCTGGCATTGCCCATGAAATTTCAACCTCATTACTATACTCGATGCCTACCAGCCTGTACATATATCTTTTAGTTTTAGCTCAATAGTCAAGACAAATAATTCTATCTAAATTCCACCTTACTCCCATTTTCCATGCCCCACAAGTTTTACAATAGTAATCAATAATCACTCCATTCATATTCAATAAAAGTTTGTCTTAAATTATTTCATTATTTACTTTTATGATTAAAAATAAGTTATCTCTCACTTATTTGACTTCTGTTTAACTTACTAAACATAATTCTATTTTAAATCTCATGTCAAAAGAAATGTTTCAGATAACGTAAGATGGATGGAGTAGCAAGTATTTTATACCAAATCTAATTTAGTGTATAAATATCACATAAAATAATAATTTTACGTGATCTTTACATCAAACTTAAACTTAAAATAAAAATTCTTTATCCACTTATTTTTTATACTCACAAAATCATAAGAAATTATTTGGATATATTAATTATAGTGTAGATCTAAAAATGTGTATTTATTTGTGAAGGGTTTTTAAGATATCATGATTAGAGATACTCCCTCCGTACTATAAAAATATGGGCAGATGATATGATACGAGAATTAAGATAAAATTAGTAAAGTAAGAGAGATGAGGTGAAGGTAGTTAAAGTAATGTTAGTGGATAGTGAAACCTGTGTTATTATTAGTGTTTTGATGGTGATATAAGTTGTAAATAACTTGATATATAGAGGTAATATATTGGGATAACTTTCCATAAATGGAATGCTCATATTTTTATGGGATGACCGTAAATGGAAAAAGCACATATTTTGATGAGACGGAAGGAGTATATTTTCTTACTCTATTTTGATTTTGAAGTACAATTGCAGATGCATATATCATATATGTAATGCATATTTTCATTTTATATGACATTCACTTTTGAAAAAAATACTACTCTTTTCTCTTTATTTCTACTTCTTACTTTATTCCCACTCTCAAATTACACAACATAAAATTACATATAAAAAAAAAGGAATGTATCGCTTGCTTCTAATAAGATGAATGAAGTAATTTTTTCGAAGATTTTATAAACAATTGGTTTTGACAATTAATAATGCAAGCTAAAAAAATTAGGAATTTTTTTGTCAAGGAAAATTTTCAACATGAAAGCTAACTAGATTATTATAGAAAGCTTATAGTTGTAGGTAGGCACATGAAAATTTAGCCTAAATTACTGTGTAATAAAGCAGACGGAGAAGCACTACGAGCTGTCTATTATAAAAAGTTTTCAACACTGAAAATGACTGAAATGGCATCATAGTAATCAAAAGTGAATTAATATTTATAAAAATAAGAATAGGAAAAAGGAAAAAGGAAAAAGAATATAAAAAGGACAATTGGCATATTTAGTTGGGTGTAGGGATGAAAGCAGATTGTTAAAAGAGAAAGATGAAGTTCTTGTTCCAGTGTCCTTGCTGCTCATGTTTCTGCTTCGTCAAGCCCAAAAAAGGAAACCCAAAGCCTAAACAAGCCAAGGAAGACAAACCACCTAAGGTGGTACAAGTTGAACCCAACGAAACTAAGGCTGATTGAATTTATTGCAGCAAATTAAGGTTTACTTTCTTCATCAAATGTACTACTTCATTATTCTCATGTTTCTGTAATATTACTATGATTTAACTATGTCTCTGTAATAGACAAGTTCATTTGTTCTACTATTATATATCCATCTCTTATTCTAGCTATTTGTAAAATGTTGGGAATTTATATATATATACTACATGTGTTTTTAGGTATAGAACTAGATGTGATTAAATTGAGTTGTTTGTGTGGAATCATGGACAGTTTCGTTATCAAGATCTACCAATTGCTGCACTTGATTTTGATTTATATCTATGCAAATTAATGTAATTTAATTATATATATGTGAGACCATTTCACAAGTTAGGATTCAAATTAAATTTCGTTTTAGATGGAATAAATTTAATAAGTAATTATTTGATTGCATTTGGATTTAGATCTTGATAAAATATTTCTCTATAGTAATAAACTATAAAGACACCATCAGTGGTTTTACTATGTGAATTCAGATCCACATATTTACTAATTTCAACCTATGTAAAAAGTTTATAAAAAAACAAAAAATCTTATCTTGTACAGCATCTTAAATTTGCAATTTGCAACTTGCAACTTACTCTGAGGTCTGCATTAAGTAGAATCAATGTCATAGACATCCAATTTACAAACTAGACTGTAATTTGAACATGTAAATGAACAGAATATGGGAGAGGTATGACAGAAATAGCAGAAATAGAATATGCCTATTACCATTTGCATTAAGACGAAAATTATTGTATTTTTAATTATACTACTCCCTCCTTCCTACGTAAATAAACTCAATTTTCATTGGCATCCACTCCATAAAAATAGCCCATAGTAAATTTTTTTCTCTTTTTTCATTTACATATCATGGAGTACGAATAAAATCTCATCATCCACAAATAGTTTATCTTTATGAGACGTAGAAAGTGTATAACAAACCAAATATTTGGCTCCTTAGGGGCTTCTTAGTATGAGGGAATGGAATGAAGATAAGAATAGAATGAAGGTAGGAATGGAATGACCGTTCATTCCATTCTTGTGCTTGGAAGCACAAGGAATACAAAGTGAATGAAATTGTTATCCCTTGATTGATTTTGTTCCTATGTTTGATAACTACAAATTAATATAGAAATGAAATGGAACGAAATATGAATAATTAATAATATGTTGATCATACCAAAAAAAAAAGGTTGCGTTCGGTACCATGGAATTGAGGGCTTGGAATTGGAATATGAATAATTATATCCACAACACACACTTTACACACTTCACACACTACACACACTTCACAGACTAAACACATTACGAACACTACACACAGTTCACACACTTTACACACTACACACATTTCACATACTACACACACTTCACACACTACACACATTTCTGACACCACACATTTAACACACTACACACACTACACATTTTACACACTACACATTTCACACACTACACACTTCACACAATTCACATACTACAAACACTACTCACATTTCACACATTTTAAGCATCCTATTTTTAAATTTTTTTTTTAGCTTTTAGATTTTTTTTTCTCGATCCAAACCGAACCGAATCGAAAAACTGAAATTTTTCAAAAGTTTAAGCAAAATAAAACCAAAAAAATTGAACTAAATTTGAAATTTTAGTTTGTGTGAAGTGTGTGTGTATTTCGTGTAAAATTTGTAAGTGTGTGTAATGTGTGTGTGTACAATTTGTATATTTTGTGTATAGTGTATGTAGTGTGTTTATTTTGTATGCAATGTATGTATTTTGTGTGTATAGTGTGTGAAGTGTGTGAATTGTGTGTAGTGTGTGAAGTGCGTGTAGTGTGTGAATTGTGTGAAATGTGTGTAGTGTGTGAAACGTGTGTAGTGTGTGAAATGTGTGTAGTGTGTGTAGTGTATGAAATGTGTGTAGTGTGTGAAGTGTGTGTAGTGTGTGAAATATGTGAAATGTGTTTGTGTGTGAAGTGTGTGAAATGTGTGTAGTGTATGAAATATGTGAAGTGTGTGTAATGTGTGAAATGTGTGTAGTGTATGAAATGTGTGTAGTGTGTGAAGTGTGTGTAGTGTGTGAAATATGTGAAATGTGTTTTTGTGTGAAGTGTGTTTGTGTGTGGATTTTTCAATTATTAAAAATTTTAAAATTATAATTTTATTACTTATAAAATTGTGATGATATTAAATTTAAATATAATAGTATAAAATAATATTTATATAATATTGTTAAAATTTTAAATAAGAAGGAAGGAATATGAAATGGAAAGGAATGGTCGTTCCTTGCTAAATGAATGGAATGGTGGTTCCTAAGAAAAAATTTACCAAACAAATGAATGGAATGGAGGTAGGAACGTGATTCCAATCTCCCATTTCATTCCACCATACCAAGAAGGGCCTTAGAGTGTCCACAATAGGCCACCACGGCAGTCTATTGCAAGGCGGGAGGGAGCCGCGGCGAGGGAGGAACAACCACATATGCGCGGGGGCGGCGGTTGATGGGGCGGCGCTGCGGCCGCTATTCCCATTTTTTTATTCTTTTTTAAAATTTTATTAATTAATAATGTGATAAATAATAGTATGATTTTATTTTGTGGCTGTGATGACTAGACGGACAAGTATTTTTTATTCTATGGCGTGGTTGTTCCGCCTATTGTAGACACTCTTAGCCATCCTTTTCTCTTTCCCTGTCAATTCATTTATGGTGTGTGTAATTTATCAGCACAACCGTCGCGATGTAATTGGCTTTAATAAGGTTGTTGACAATATCTAACTGGAAGAATAAATTTATTGCATCTTTAATACAGTCAATTATCATAACGATAACCTTGCGCTATATGAAAATATACTTGAATAATGTAAGAAGTTTCAATGTGGAGGCAATTCCCAAATCAATACTCATTCCGTCCCAGAAAATTTGGGACATTTTGACCCGGCACGGGTTTTAAGAAATTTAATGGAAAGTGAGTTGAAAAAGTTAGTGGAATGTAGTCCTACTTTTAAAATATTAGTTTTATAATAAAATGTGAGTAGGAATGAGTTAGTGGAATATGTGGTCCACTTCCAAAAATGGTAAAAATGAAATGGGACAAATTATATGGGACGGCCCGAAACGGAATACTGGATCGAATTATCTAGGACGAAAGGAATACTACAGTACTACTATTAAATAATTATCAGTTTAGGTGCGTAATTTTTACGAATTATACTCCATAATGACGATGAAAGATGAGGAGTGTGGCATGGCTACACAATGGTCATTCATTATGTATTTCTAAAATCTATTTTTGTATTCATACATTGATGATACATTACAATAAAAAAAAACCTATTGAAATCTTTTCCAATGCAGTTAAAGACACTAATATGTGATTCTAAATATACCACTAACGCTTCAAAAAATGTACTTATTGTTGGTGACTCAATCAAATTAAAGGACGCAAATAGAAGCATCCTAAAAGCAAAAGGATTAAGTTAACTTGTCCTTGATTTAGGACCGCTTTCTTTTGTTTTCTAAACTTATTTTTACATTATTGTTATTCATAAAATTTTTGTAGTGATAGGTCTAATGGTTCATTTTATTCTCTACCTAATTATAAATAGTTTGTATCGTAGTAAGTTACAATAGGATATCCTATTGCATTTTTGTCCAATAATATTTTGATATAAGCCATCTTTTTTCACACAACTTCTTGATATAACAAAATTTATTAGTTAATTGCTAACAATATTATGTTGCTTTTACTGATTTCATAATTTATGGAGTACTATTTTACATATATAATATATATTTAATAACAAAAACATTAAATTATTGACAATATTAATATTATTTAAATATAAAATGATAAAATAAGACATCCTGATTATAAAATTGTATTTAAAAAAATATATAAGGGTGTAATAAGATTTGGAATTTTAGAAAATTTGTTCTATTTAGAAACTCATTATATCGATAAACATTTATAATTATAGTAGATTTACTACATTTATTGAATATTTTGAATTTAAGTAAAATTCATATTTAGCTACAAATATTTTTATTATATTTATCATTTATTATTGAGTGAACTACATAAAAAGTCCCTAACGTTTTCAAAAGTTACACTGCAGGCCCCTAGGGAAAAAAAATACCTCCACATAATCCTACCCTTTTACATAATCACAAATCGGATATTTGTAGCCATTTTTCGGTCTATATTGTCCAAATGCCTTCAGGGGAATTTTAGTCAAATAAGAAAAAGTTGTACACCTACTCCACTGCCTTGCAGCAGACCTACACTCTGCAATGTCATCATATTTGAAATTTCCCAAATTTCCGACGATATACAGCTTGGGTATGCTTCATAATTTTCACTCTTAAATCATTTCGTTTTTTACACTACAAATATATTTCCCTCTGCAGACCAGCCCTACCGGCGGTATACAGCTTGGGTATGCCTCTCTCTCTCGACGATTTTTGAAATTGCTGTAAACCTACCGTCGATTACTCGCTCATTCATCCATAGCACGGTAAGCGTACATCACAAATTAGGTAAGTTCCAATGTGACCAGTAAAATGTTGGATGGTTTTAGTGTGTTCCTGCAGCTGATTTTGGTTGTATTCAGTTCAAATTAGGGTTTGTGTGTATCGGTAAAATGTAGTATGTTTTTTGTGTGTTCCTGCAGCTGATTTTGGTTGTGTTCATTTCAATTTAGGGGTTTATGTGTGTTAGACTGTGTCGTTCTAATTTTTGGGCAAATTGCTGAATTTTGGGTTTTATTTTTCAATTCAGATCTTGTTGCAATGTCTTCTTCTAGTTCTCAATCTTATGGGTCAAGTTTCAATTGGAATTGGCCTCTTTCAGAGATTGTGAACTGTAATCATGATCTTGAGGCTGAGCTAGTGACATCTAGGACGGCTGATAATCCTGGTCGACGGTACTATCGTTGTCCAATATGGAAGGAAGATGATTGCAGATTCTTTCGTTGGTTTGATGCGGGTCTATCGCCAAGCCAAGACACTTACTTCCAAAGAATCAAGGTCGAACGAGACAAGTTTGAAGAACAACTCCGATGCAAGAATATTGTGGAAGGTGTTCTTGAGGATAAATTGCGCATGAAAAGTGAGGAATGTGACGAGCTGAGGTTAAAATTGAGCATGAAGACTGAAGAGTGTGTAGGTCTTAAGTTAGAAATTGTTAAAACCACCAAAATGTCCCGAAATATGAAGATTGTAATTTTGTTGTTATGCGTTGTAATTATTTTTCTAATGTAATGGTAACACTTTTCTTCTTGAACTACTCGTGTTGTAAATATGAAGAGGGACACTTTTTAGTAAATAACACCCGACGTACAAAATCTTTTATTGAATAACACCCGCAGTCACTAAACTAATCTCGAATGAAGTACAAAACGTTTGGTTGAAAACACCCCACGTACACACTTAATCAATAAACATGGCAAATTGACGTCCCATAAGCATACACAAAGGTATAGTCTTAGAATACAGACAAAAAATACATAAGAGCCAGCCTTCACAAAAAACAAGCAAGCATGATGGGTTGTACTGATCAGACAAAAAACATGATAGAATTCAATACTAACCTAAACCCCATGCATTCCTTCCCATGCCACCCTACCATAGTCAAAAAAGAATATCCAGCTTAATGTTTCACAAAAACCTTCAACACTAACAAAAACCAACACCATTGTTTACAGTTTTCATGTTCCAACACTTGATCACCCCGATTATTCAATCATGATCCCTGCGACGGCCACAGCGTTGCGGATGAGTCCTGGTCCTGGTCCGACGTGTGCCAGCCCTTTTATTTAATGTATATTATATTGTTATTATATAGATAGTTAATTAGTTATTTATGTTTTGTGTGATGTAGATGTATTATATTTTTTATAAATTTGAATTAATACGGTATAAATTAAATATTTGTGCATCGCATAAGTATTCACTCCTTTAATTACTCTAAAACTCTAAAACTCTAGTGCGGACAACTTCGATTACTAGCTACGTTTCATTTAATTACTCCTTTTGTTTATAAAAAATAGTCTCACTTATGGACGACACGAGTTTTAAGAAAAAATGAGAAAAAATAGATAAAATAAGAGAGATAGTGAGAAAAGGTGAGTAAAGTATATATTAGAGAGGTGGAGAACAAAAATAGATAAAGTAAGAGAGAGAAATTTTTCATTTTAAAAATGAGATAATTTTTTATGAACATCCCAAAATAGTAGAATGAGACTTTTTTTTTTAAGAATATAGAAAAAAATATTGTAATAGTTAAATCTGAATTTATCTTTTTTTTGTTCACATTCAGTTAGAAGGATCCATTAGAGTACCGATGACTATGACAATTGCTGTTCAAGGTTCATCAAGTAAAAAACAAAATTAATTTTTAGTGAATGGATTAAATTAATTTTTAGTAAAAATATTTTTAGAATAATTAATTATAAAGAAATGAATTGAATTTACTATTAGTGAATGATAGATTTATACATGTAACATAATTATAAAGAGAACCAAGACAAATGATTAGTAAAACATAGTATATTATGGACTAAAACGAAATGGCAACATAAATAACAAGTCAATTATGAGTTAATATTTAAACATGTGCGTAAATTATAAGACAAATAAGATAAAAATAATAAAAATAGTAAAAAATTATAATATAAAACAACAAAAAACAACCTTCCGTCCCGCTCTAAGTAAAACCATTTTGTAATATCTCACTCTAAATTATACATTTACAAAAATAAAAAGATTGCTCTCTTATTTTACTATCTGCATTTAAATTACAGAACAACACTATATAAAATTTTGTGACAGAGCATAAATGTTGTACTTAAAGCGGGATATAGATATTAGTAATAAATAATGTCCTACGAGAGCATCAGTACATGAACATCATGAATGCTAGATGGGGCATTGACCCAACTCCCTTAAAAGTGTCCACAGTAATGTGGACAAGGCCAAGACACAGCCACAAAAATTTGTTTACAGACCCAGAAAAGTTGTTTACAGCCACAAAAATTGTCCAGCCCAATAGTGGACGCGCTACAGCCACAAATCTCATTCTTTTATCATTTGTTGGTATATTTTAATACAATTAGAATAAAATTTATCAGACTAAAATTATTTAGAAAAAGAAACATAAATGAATTACAAATAAAATTAAAACCAAATATTCGTTGCATTATAGATACCGAAAAATTATACAATAAAATTTTATAAAAACACAAAAAATAACACGACCACCGCCTACTTGATGGTGTCATTGGAATCCACCGCTTTTTCTCAACTTCACCCATCGTTGTCGCTCGCCGCCACCCCCAGACAGCCTCAGCTGCTGGCTGAGCCTCTGCATGAGCTCGAAGTACACCTCCTTGGTGACAGGGTCGGTCGAGGTCTTGTACGCTCTGGCGTTCTCCTGAAGTTGCTTTATCATCTGGACCTCCAGGTTCCCCTGTTCAACACCGAGACTGGGGTAGACATCACCGTGCGCGATCCACACGCGGCCGTAGAGAGGCGGGATGCGGCTCTAGTGTCTCGGATAGTCGTCTGTTGGCCCTGGGGACGTGGGCGCCGGGATAGTGTGGAGGGCGGCTGCTCCGAAACATCTTCGTTGAGGTAGGTGGAACATGAGCCGCTGCGGCTGCCGTAGTTCCCGGCTACGCTGAGTCTTGTCCGCTTCGGCCCAGGAGCACGCTCTTGCACGCAGATAGCCCTAAATTTCAGGGAGTCCTGGAGAACGAGAAATTCGTCCCAGTAGTTGAACTTAGGGTTCCCCTTAGCTCAATACATCTGTAGAGACAACGCCTTTACGTCGGCTTCGCTGCTCAGGTCAACAATGTCAAAGACATTTTGCCCTCTATTTGGAAGAGTGTGGCATCATCTCTTAGTACACCATGCCAGGATCGCCTAGCATGAGTGGTGTAGCTGAAAGACGGAATAGAACTCTTAAAGATATGAAAAGGGGTATGATTTATCATTATTCCTTGTCACATTCGGGGAGAGGCACTAAATACTGTTGCGTGTATTCTCACTATGGTTATCCAGAAAACTCTAGGGGTTTTCAAATTTTATGACCCCACAAAAGGAACTAATTTTGGACATGACCTGCGATTTTTTGAGGATGTTGAGTTTGGGGGGAAGAATGTGATAAGAGACATTACTTTTGAGGGAGTCAGTTTCAACACCTAATACTGCTTTTGACAATATTTAGGGGTTCAATTCCTATGACTGAAGAAGAAGCAGATCAAGAACCTCAGTATGGTAATGTTGTAAACATTCAATCTCATGTTGATAAGATAATCCAAAATCAACCTCAACAACCTCAAGCAAGACTTTCATCAATGGTACCACAAATTTTATGAAGTAGCGTTCATTTGGATTCAGAAAGAAGGCAATTGATGGTTGTGTGAATCACAAGTTCAGTGGGAGCAAATGCATCTTCTTGGTATTGTATGTCAACGACGTATTGATTGTCATTAATAATAAGGAAATGGTATACAACACCAAGAATTTTCTCTCGAAAAAATTTAAGATGAAAGATCTTGGGGAAACCTCTTTTGTATTTGGAATCAAAAGAAATAATTTTTGATTGTCACAAAATGGATATAGTGAAAAAGTGCAAAAGTATTTGAGATGCATAATTGCAAATAAAGAAATATCCCTAGTCTTATTCAGTGCCCTAAGATAAATCTTGAGATTTAGAAAATGCAAAAGGTTCCATATGCTTCGGCTATTGGTAGCCTAATGTGTGTTCAAGTATGTATTAGACCCAATTTAGTTTTAATTATTTATATGTTGGACAAATATCTCAATAACTCGATATGGATCATTAAGAAGCAGCAACATAGGTTATGAGATATTTACAGAGAACTAAGCATTACTTGCTCACATACAAAAAAAAAGATCATTTGGAGAGATCTTTAGGCATTTTGGTTTTGATTTTGTTAGATGCCAATACAGTAAATGATCCATTTTAAGTTACGTATGTCTGTTGGCTGTGGAGCCATTTCATGGAGAAGTGTTGAGCATACACTTGTATCATCTTGTGCCATGACAACAGAATTCGTAGCTTGTTTTTGGGGCATCTAGTAATTGACTATGGCTGCAAAACTTTGTCAATAGGCTGCTTATTGTAAGGTATTGAAAGACCGCTTAAATTATGTTGTGACAATAACCTGCAGTATTATATTCCAAAACAAAAGGAGCTTCCTGGTTGTGAAATAAAAGGTTCAGAACGGATAAATAAATAGAGCATAAGGGAACGGATTTGATGATGACAAATCCGCTTATTAAGGGACTATCACCCAAGGTCTTTCATGGGCATGTAGCCTAAATGAGTGTTATGTTGTTTAAGGATACATCCGTACAGTGGGAGTAGTTTTGGTTATTGCTCTATATTGTGTTTTGAACATGAAGTTTTAAAGCTCGTGTTATTCTCTGCAGAAATAAAGTATTATGTTTTGTCCATTATTTGTGTTATTTGATTTTGGTTTGATCTCACTTTAGGAGGACCGGTTGGAAATAGGCATGTATGATCACCTTGCATGAAATTTCCATGCTACAATCCATAATGATATGTTGTTGATTATATTTGCATATGTGATTACTGATGGGTATAATCATGAAAAAATATGGTGACTGCCTCTTTAGTCCTATGCCGATACGGTTGATAATAAGATTATTCGGGAATACACTACGTGATAGCATATTTGAGTGCTCATTCGGTTTGTACACATTTATTTGGTGTTATGTGTTGCCTAAGTGGGAGATTGTTAGAAATTTGGGCTTCCACATGACTAATTTAATGTGTATGACTATCTTTCAGTTGTCCAATTAAAGTGATCCAATAAGATTAAGTTTGGGCTAAAAGTGTATTTATTCGTTATGGATCTAAGTGTAGATCCCATATGGAAATTTCTATTTGATGAGGGACCGAATAGAAAATAAAGGGTCTTATATTTATATAAATATAAGATTAAGGTTATGGTCCCCAGACTTCAGATGAGCGTTTGATATCTCTGTATTCTCTTAATAGACTATTGTGAAGAACGTCTCTAATCGTCTGGAAGATCCATAACCACTGAAATGTAATTCCGGCGTTCAATTCGAGATGGATCAAGGTACGCTTCCGCTCTACAGTTTGTGCTCCTTTTACGTTGTTCTTGGTTAATCATCATAGAGAGCTTATGTAATTGTTCAATTCGATTAATCCGCCAGGGGTCCGATGGTTTTTTGTGGCTGGTTTAGAATGCGGCGAGACCCGTTTCTCCGCATTGTTCACACGTTGGAGGCGCGCGACTCATACTTCCAGATGCGACCGACATACTTGGGTTATCCCTGCTTACGAAGTGCATAGTTGCGCTTCGTCAATTTGCCCACGGCACTATGACGGACATGTTCGACGAGTATCTTCACGTCGGGGAGACAACTAGCGGGAGTGTCTAACGAACTTTTTTGCGATTGTGGTGGAGGCCTTCAGCTTCACCTATTTGCGCAAGCCGAATGCCACCGATTACCAGTTCCTGGACATACACGAGAAGGTGCACGACTTTCCTAGAATGTTGGGGAGCATAAATTGTATGCACTGGGAGTGGAAGTATTGCCCAAAAGCGTGGAAAGGCCAATTCACTAGTGGGTATAAGGGTACCCACTTGACGATGATCCTTGAAGCCATCATTAACTACTGTCTTTGGATTTGGCATGCTTACTTCAGCGTAGTCGGGTTAAACAGCGACATCAACGTGCTGAACACGTCGACTCTCTTCATCGAGCAATGCAAGGGCAATTGTTTGGTTATTGAGTTCACTACCAACGAACCTTGGCATCATATGGGGTACTCCTTAGCCGATGTCTTATACCCGAGATGGCTTGTTTTTCTGGAGACGGTCTCCTGTCCAATGGATCCGAAGAGAGCTTTATTTGCAAAGCGACAAAAGGCTACATGGAAGGACTTGGAGCGGGGATTTGGTGTGCTTCAAGCGCGTTGGGCAATAGTGAAAGGCCTGACTCGTTCCGGGTTTAGGCATCATATCTCCAATGTCATGTACGAGTGCATCATCTTGCATACCATGGTTATCAATGATGAAGGTCCAGGAGTTTTCGATTGGTCCGACGATGAAGCCGGAACAAGCGCCGGTCGTGCAACCCCGTCGGTCAGTTGAGGTTTACCGTACTGAATCAATGAGAGACTACGGGAAGAGGAGACCATGCGCAAGAAACAAGCCCATCATGCACTCATGTCCGACATGGTTGAAAACGTTTAGACATGTAGAAGTCATTGACAAGGTACCTTTTTTTTAATTATTTTCGTTTTAATTTTTTCTAATTTAGTAATGTAGGTTTGCATTTAATTTAATATTTAATTTTGCTATTTATTATATGTGAAAAAAATTATTTAAAAATTAAATAAAAAATGGATTTTAAAAAAGATAGTTCGGCCACTTGTCCGCACTCGCAGGAGGAAGGGCTTGACTAAGAAATGTTGATGTGGTGGATTATAGTCCGGCCACTAGTCCGGACTATTGTTGATGCTCTAAATGGTGGATTATAGTCCGGCCACATGTTTTGCCAGCACCTATGTTCTCCATTACTATTATGAAAATGGTATCACCTCTGTCCCTTAAAAATAGAAACTATTTCTATTGGTATGTTCCTTAAAATTAGAAACTTTCTTTGTATCTTAGAAAGTAGACCCCACAATCCACTAACACTACTTCCACTATTTTTTCTCTCATCTTCCTTACTAGACCAATTATGCAGTAAGACGCATATCGTGTCAAAAGTTTCTATTTTCAAAGAGGGAGATAGCGCTAATTTTATACACATGCAAGAAACCAAATAAGTACAACTCCCTCCATCTCAAGGTAATTGGAGCAATTCTTTTGGGCATGAGATTTAAGAAATTGATGGGTCGAAAGTTAAAGTGGAGAGAATAAAGTAAGAGAGATGAAAAGAGAGTAAAGTATGAGACATGATAATGTTTTTGTCAAAAAAAAGAAATGACTCAACTACCTTGGAACAACCAAAAAAAAATACCACTCAACTACCTTGCAACGGAGGGAGTATATGAGATTTATGATATTATGTGTTTGGTAAAAACCCAACTTTAATCATGTGATCAACTGACACCCCATTTTCTTGAACTCTATCTTCAGTACCAATAAATTACCTTGTCCTTCTCCAAGTCGTACTTTGTTATAGAGTTAGACAATGATGGATTAAAGATTTTGAAATCGGTGGTATGAAAAATAGTAACTGTGACTTAAAACAAAAAAAATACTACTAAGGTATTGCTAAATCCATTTCATTTCGTTACATGGTATTTTTCTACCTTAGGAATCACCATTCCATTCCACATAGAAATAGTCATTCCTTTCATTTAGCTATATTCGACCATTCTATTCCACAGTGGTAGCCACACTAGTCCGCCCTAGTGGTAGCCACATCAGCATTTCTTAGTCCGTCCTATCCATTAAACCCATTTTTTATTTAATTTTTAATATTATGTTTTTCTTATTTTCACATATTATAAATTACAAAATTAAATATTAAATTAAATAAAAAAATTATAAATTACTTAATTTTAAAAAAATAACAAATTTATATTTTATTTTATCTTTTTTTAATTTTCAAATAATAAATAGAAAAATATAATATACTATAAAACACAACAAATTTAAATAAAACACTTGCAATAATTGAAAAAAATACTTACATTACTTAAATTAAATTTATATTACCATAAAAATACAAACATGCTTATAAAAAAAGTATAAACAAAAAAAGAATCGAATAGAATGAGAAATGTATAATAAAAGTCAAAATTAAAAACAAATGAAAGTTAAAAAACATATCTATAAAAGATTTACACAAGAATCGAATAGAATGAAGTTAAAAACATATCTATAAAACTATCATTTATCCCACATCAAAGTTATAATGATAGTTGGAGTTGAAACATATCTATAAAAGGTTTACACAAGCAATGCAAAACTTGCTCATGAAGGATTATATTCTACAATATATAATATTTCACTAATTCACGGATCCGTTTTTAGCATGGATCATTGTGAAATTATAGTTTTTTTTTATTTTTAATTTAAAAACATGATTTCTTTAACTAAAAAATCAAATTTTTAATTAAAAATTGATTTTTATAATTAATTTTTTATTGTCTGTCGTTCGTGCTCCTGCAGTGGGCGAAAGAGGAGACGAACGACGGTCGGGCTCCCCTTCGTCCACGACCGAAACATCGGTCGTCTTGCTCATCTGGACGATCATCCATCCGCCTGCAATGGTCGGACGATCGCAGAGGAGGACGAGTGAGAGGCCTCGTCCGAATGAATTTTGCACCATTGCGGATGCTCTCACAGTATTATATTTGAATTTAATACCATCTCAATTTTAATTATAATTTTTAATAATTGAACACACACACGAAAATTTTGGCAAAAATATTTTTGAATAAACTTTTTTTTTATAGAATCAACATATAAATTATTCATGATTCATTTCATTCCATTCCTATATTATTTGTAGTTAACAAACATAGGAATGGAATCAATCAAAGAATAACAATTCTATTTCCTTTGTATTCCTTGTGGTTATCAAGCACAAGAATGAAATGGAATTGTAATTCGATTCTCACCTCCATTCTGTTGGTTTCTGGATTACAAGAGATAAGAAGCCGGGCGTAATACAATCCAAAAGAAATGCAAGAGAAATAACTGAAACTGAATTACAAGGAGATCGAAACTATAAGCCGTAGGGAAAAGGAAATATCCGAGACGAGGAGGCCTCTTTCCGCAATACGAGATACGCCCCGGTAGTGCTCTTCGGATTGGTGTTTCGTCCCCAAAGATAAAACGACTAGCGTCTCTGATGAAGCAGCACCGCAATTAACAGAGCTCCGACGAACTGGATGGAGGAGAGTGCAGAGTTTCGACAGAAAAACAATACAGAGGGAGGAGAGAGTGTATGATGCAGAGTGTGGATTCTAGTTTCTGTGTCTAGAATGCTAGAATGACTAGCCTATTTATAGGCTCAGTCCACTGCATGGGTCAACACAGCCTTGATGGCTGTCATCAATGCTAGACCGTAACGGTCGTCGGTTACGAGGTGTTACAAGCCGTTACAGAGCTGAGAGGCTGAATCTAGAAGCTTCTAGATTCGATCATGACGTGGACTGTCACGTGTCAGCCACGTTGTCTTACCGCTTCATACTGACGAGGTGTCATCCCGCTTGGCTCGCTGACGTGGAAACGGTGGTGGTCTAAAAAGAACTAGACCCACTAGCATTAGGCCAAGCCTAAGCACCAGGCCCACGACCAGGCCCAAAGAACACCCAAAGACCAATTGCCAAGATCCAAGTCCAAGTCCAAGTCCAAGGACAAGGGCACGGGCTCGGGCTCGGGCTCGAGGCTCGCGGCGGGGCGGGCGGCACACGCGTGTGCGCGCGTGTGAGCTCTTACAACCCATCTTAGTCCACTATAATTATTACATGTAATAATCCTTCTTATTAAATACTAGTTTAATAAGGTTGTAACTTCCAATGTGGGATAATTAACTCTCTTAATTATTCACTAAGCCTCTCTCATAGCTCATTAAGTTTGCAATTTTGCACAACTTTAATCCATTATCTCTCACTCACCGGGAATCGGATTTGAGAAAATGAATATACCACGGTCATCTACTCTGAACGTAGATCGACGCTTGATAAGGCTAATTTCATGCATCGGTAATGTGCAAAAAATGTTATAATTTGCTGAGGAAATGAGCAGGGTTTACGAGGAAATTGGCGTGATAAAGGAAGTCTACAGCTGAGGGCAACAAAGTCATTATCTATACCTCGTTGGGCCCACTAAAACGCCTATAAATAGAGAAGAGCATGCAACGCAAGACAGACAGTTTTTCACTCTTCTTAGCTTATACATTTTCACACACTTGGGGATGGTTCTGGGGTAATTGTGATCAGGAGGGTACTTTCTGAAAGATTTCGTGCTTGGCAACACCGTCATAGTGAGGGCGAAGATACAATTACTTTTAATTTCAGTGGTTTTTGCTAGTTTCCACCGTCGAACTTCACTTTTGGGAGTCGACTTTGATGTTGATAATGTTTACTGCTTTACCGTTCATGGATCTGCGTTGAGCTGTTTAATTTCAAGTTATTTTGCATAGATCTCTCTGCTGTTAGCGTAATTCTTCAATTGCTATGTCGATCTCTGTTTATTTCGTTGTTAAGGTGTTTGATGTGGAATTTGGTGACAGATCTGTGGTTGTTTGAGTATTCGGAATTCTTATTTGTAAAATCTGACGTGATGGAGAGTTTCTTCTGTTTGGAGTTCATGTCGGACGCTTGGATCCGGAGTGGATTTAGTGTCTGAGGTTGGATTTGGCGTGTGGAAAGACAGTAGTTCGATAGATTTGTTTTATTTCTTCTTGGTTTCTATTTCACTTCGTCTAGGGTATGCAGATCTGCTAAGTTCTTCGTTTATTATGCATAAATTTGATTCCAAGTCAGTAGCTCTGTTTTTGTTTTACTCATGCTGTTTCTCTTAAGAAGTTTTTACGCAAATTTGGTTGTAGAAGACGATGTCATTGTCAGTTAGTACGAGAGTTAGTTATTCTGCCAACTTTTCAGTCGTACCTTGCTTTTTCAGACATGGTCCCCACAGTAGGTTTATTTCCTAGGTCTAGCTGTTAGTTTAAGAATATTTTGAAAGTTCCCAAGTCAAGTTAATTTTTGATTTTCCTCAACCCAAGAAAATGCGTGGCAGCAGCCAACACCAAAAACACTCCCAAATCCTTGATTATGAGTCTTACGCATCCTTCTCTGTGGGATCGATCCCTACTTCCCTATACTAGGTTTAGTAAAGTGGTTGAGGGTTTTTGAAAGGAAAAGTGCTTTGTGTGTCCGACGACCGGGATTCCTCGCGACCCACGAGTTCCTAGACTGAGTGATCTAGTGGACTTGCTGGATCTAGGGAACCTGTTATTTTCTTATTTGAACAGCCATAGCACAAAATAACCCTTTCAAGTGGCGCCGTTGCCGGGGATGGATGGCGTTTGTTGTTATTTCATTTAGGGATTTGGTGTAAATATTTTAATTTCTGTTATTTCCTTTTTCCCTTGACAGTTTATGAGAACATGCTTCCAATCTGGAAGTTGGGCAAGCTCATCTGGATCAGGGAGTGGCTAGTACGAGTGGCGAATCAAGGAATCTACATCTACCATCACTACTAGATCAGGATTGAGAACGGAAGATCCATTCCCGTTCGAGTCAGAAAGTGAAAAGGAGTGGAATTCATCGACAGAGGAGGACCCAGGGACATCAATCGAACCAGAGCATTCCGAGACCGAGGAGGAGAAGGACCCAGATATGGCTCATCTACTTGACCCCGATCCGGAAATAGGGTCGTTCACCGCACATCTTGATGGTGAACCTGCTCATGCTATAGTCTCGAACCCACGACGGAGGTCGATCGACATCAAGACAAATGTACTTGGAGTTCTACCTACTTTTTCTGGGCGTAGGAACGAATGCCCCTACGAATTTTTGAACGAGTTCAGTAAACTATGCAGCATTCAGAAGCGACCCAACGAGGCAACAGAAGAGGACTACCGCCTTCGAGCAATTCCGTTTGCTCTCAAAGGGGAGGCGAACACTTGGCTGCTGAGGCTTCCACCGGACTCGATCAACACGTGGAAGGATTTTAAACTGGAATTTTTGGATTACTTTTTTCCATCTAACAAGACGAATGCCTTGAAGAAGGAGATTCAGGAGTGCAAACAAGAATACGATGAGTCTCTAAGTTCTTATTGGTCCCGCTTCAAGGGGTTGTTGGATGCTTGTCCTAATCATCGGATGATCGAGGCAGAAACTTATTATCTGTTCTATGAGGGTGCAAACCCTGAATCAAAAGACTTGATGAACTCCTCGAGCGGGGGAAATTTTACCAAGAATAAGGCAAGTGAAGCTCGGGAAACCTTAGGGAGACTAATTGAGGCAAAGAAGGCCTATGATAACCCGCGAAGCATATTGAGGAGAGGATCAGCTAATGCAGTGATGGATCAAGAAGACAAGAAGGTGGAAGATAGGATCGATAAACTGGAAAAGGCCTTGCTAAATGCGATCGAGAAATACAATCCGCATGCTCCAGTGGAAAATGAGAAATCCCCTGGTCAAGAAGAAAGGCAACTGCAACCATACTACAGTCAGCCCTGCGAAGGGGAGTGCCAAGCTCAAGCAAATTCGATGGGAAGTTGGAATCCCGATGGAAGTTGGAATCAAGGAAGACAGAGGGACGCTCCATGGAGGACTCACCCAAACTTCAGATGGACTGACCATGATCAAAGCCAGCCACCTCCCTTGCAGCTCACGAATTTTGCACAACCTCCGGAGAGGCAGTCTAATTGGTCGGGGAAGGGCCAAGAAGGACAATTGCAGCTGGGATACATGAATCAGGACCAAACTAATTGGGGGAACAAAAATCAAAACAACCCAGGAAACTCCTATGTGCCACCTCACCAACGGAATAACCAAGGCAATTTTCAGAATTCCCAACAGAACCACCAAGGGAATCAAGGGTCTGGTGGCCAGTACAACAATCAAGGGTCGAATAACCAATACAATAATCATCAAGGAAATTCTCGACAGAACCAAGGTCAAGGACAAAATTTTGGTCAATTCAACTTCAGACCACAACGGAGTTTGGATGACATGGTCCATGATTTGGTGAATTCACAGCAGTTCATGCAAGGTAACCTACATTCCAACAATGACATGGTGCACAAGTTACAAGATGCTCAGTCAGAGCAAAAAGCCGCCATGGACATGATGGCAAAACAACTTTCCCAGATCGCAGTTTCCTTGAACGAGATGCGAGGGAATGAAGGCAAACTTCCTGCTACCGTCAAACCGCCAGACCGAGCAAACATTAGTCAAATCACTTTGAGATCTGGGCGGGGTTACGAAGGGCTGACGTTGGGAACTGATGAGGAAGCGCCTATGCAAGCTAAAGAAGGGAAACAGAGTCAGAAACAGCAAGAGGGAGGCGCTGAACCGAGGGAGATTCAGAGAGACCTCCAGAAGGAAGATTTAGGTGGATCTCTACCTCGACCAAGGGACCCGTTCTTCCTAGACCCCGAACCTGAGGAAGTCAGTAGGGAAGGAAACAAAGCAGTTGATGAAACCCAGGCTGGTACTTCCACAAATGCAGTAAAGCGAGCAAAACCATTTCCATATCGAGGGGAGGCGAAGAAGAAAAAGGATGACACAGAGGATCTCATGGAGATTTTCAGCAAAGTTGGAAATCAACTTGTCATTCTTGCAAGTCTTGAAAATGCCCACCTTCAGTAAGTTCATCAAGGAGTTTATTGCAGGGAAAACCAAGCTAGATGGGAAGATTGTGATTGGAGAAACTGTGTCTGCTGTGATACAGAAAAGAAGGATGCCCTCGAAATGCACCGACCCAGGTATGTTCACATTACCCATCTCTTTAGGGGATATCAAAGTTGAGCATGCCATGTGTGATCTAGGGGCATCAATAAATGTTTTGCCACTTTCAATCTATAAGAAGCTAACCGGGGTAAGAATGGTTGCTACCAAGGTAGTAATCCAGCTAGCAGATAGAACTTGCATTTGCCCTGAAGGAGTGTTGGAAAATATTATAGTCAAGGTGCATGAATTTCTATATCCTGCTGATTTTTACGTAATCAAGATGAATGATAATGAGTCTGCTGAGTCTAGTGGGGTACTTTTGGGGAGGCCATTTTTGCGTACGACTAAGACCATTATCGATGTGTTTGATGGAACAATTTGCTTGGACTATAATGGGGAAAAATATACCTTTAGCATAGATGAGGGGATGAAAAGACCCTTAGATGTTGAGAATCTCTACGCTATTGATGTTAATAACCCTTTAGTCCAAGAATATCTTGAGACAGAATTGATACAGGAACAAATCGACAACTCGGAGTTGAGCCATTCGATTGACAAAGAGGTTGTGGGATGGTGTGCAACAGTGAACACAGAGGAATTGACAGATGAAGAGCTCACAAAGGCCATTATGGAATTCTGCAGAAGCCCAGAATCAGCTAGGTCCAAGGGATCAGCCTATGTGGCCAGCATGGAAAACTCTCCTGGGTCAGGGAAAGAGACTTCACCGGAAATTTCAGATAAAAATCCCTTGCCCCAGGAGACGAATGAAACGAAAACAGAGCTGAAAACACTTCCACCAGGCCTCAAGTACGCTTACTTGGAGGAGGACGAGACATTTCCAGTAATAGTCAACAGCAACTTGACCAAGGAACAAGAGAAGGAGTTGTTGGAGGTCATCAAAAGGAACAAGAAGGCAATAGGATGGACTCTCTCAGATTTGGTGGGAATAAGTTCGGATCTTTGCATGCACCACATCCGTTTAGAAGAAAGTGCAAAGGCTCATCGAGATGCACAACGGAAGCTGAACCCAAATATGCGAGAGGAAGTCTTGAAGGAGGTATTGAAGTTGCTTGCTCTAGGAATCATTTACTCCATTCCTGACAGTGAGTGGGTCAGTCCTGTCCATATGGTGCCAAAGAAGTCTGGGATACAAGTTGTCAAAAATGAGAAGAATGAATTGGTACCCACCAGATTAGTGACAGGGTGGAGGATGTGCATCGACTACAGGAAGTTGAACGAAGCCACAAAGAAGGATCATTTTCCTTTACCATTCATCGATCAGATGCTGGAGAGATTGGCGGGCAAACAGTATTTTTGTTTCCTTGACGGATACAGCGGCTATTTCCAAATCTACGTTAATCCAGAGGATCAAGAGAAGACCACATTCACGTGCCCTTTTGGTACGTATGCATACCGAAGAATGCCATTTGGATTGTGTAATGCACCGGGGACTTTTCAACGATGTATGATGAGCATTTTTTCGGATCTGTTGGAAGTGTGCATTGAGATATTCATGGATGATTTCACCGTCTATGGGAACTCATTTGATGCTTGTTTAGCCAGCCTTGATCTAGTGCTGCAGAGATGTCAGGAAAAGCATTTAGTGTTGAACTTCGAGAAGTGCCATTTCATGGTAACTGAAGGCATTGTCCTGGGTCACGTGGTTTCTGAGCGGGGTATCCAGGTAGACAAGGCAAAGGTGGATGTGATATCAAAATTACCATACCCCACGAACCAAAAAGAGATAAGAGGATTCCTAGGCCATGCAGGGTTCTATAGGAGGTTCATAAAGGATTTTGCAAAAATCTCTCAACCACTCACTCGGTTGTTACAAAATGATGTTGAATTCGTCTTTGACGAAGGATGCGAGAGGGCGTTCCAGCTGCTTAAAGACAGGTTAGTATCAGCACCAATAATCAGAGCACCTGACTGGAACCATCCTTTCGAGATAATTTGTGATGCAAGCGATTTCGCTGTGGGAGCCGTCCTAGGACAAAAAATTGATGGAAAAAGCTATGTGATTTTCTATGCTTCCAAAACACTAAATCAAGCTCAGAAGAATTATGACACCACGGAGAAGGAAATGTTAGCCATCGTGTATTCCTTTGAAAAATTCCGACCCTACCTTCTTGGGTCAAGGGTTATAGTCTTCACGGATCACGCAGCAATAAAGTACTTACTGGCTAAGAAGAAGTCGAAGCCAAGGTTAATCCATTGGGTTTTACTTTTACAAGAGTTTGATTGGGAAGTACGAGATAAAAGAGGAACAGAAAATAGGGTAGCAGATCATTTGAGCAGAATTTTCCAAGGAGAAACAGAAGAGGCCATCCTCGATGCCTTCCCCGAGGAACATTTATACCTTTTAGAGAAATTTCCTAGACCGCCTGACTGGGAAGCAGTCTTAGCCTTGACCGGTCTAGGGGAATCGGATAAAGGGAAGCGCACGCTGAATGCAGAACCGTGGTTTGCTGATCTAGCCAACTACTTGGTCACGGGAGAGATGCCGATTTCATAAGAAGTTTCCCGGGGCCAGAGGATGAAGATTAGAAGCGAATCCAAATTTTATTTTTGGGATGATCCTTACCTGTGGAAAATGTGCTCAGATCAAGTGATTAGGCGCTGCATTCCCGAATGGGAACAAAGAGATGTGTTAAATCATTGCCACGCGTTAGCATGTGGAGGCCACTTTGGGCCAAGGAAAACAACGAGGAAGGTTCTAGACAGCGGATTTTATTGGCCAACATTGAATAAGGATGCTTTCGAATTCTGTCAGTGTTGTGAGAGATGCCAGCAGACAGGGGGAATTTCAAGTAGAGATGAGATGCCTCTGATCCCAGTAATTGTGTGCGAAATTTTTGATGTGTGGGGAATGGACTTTATGGGACCGTTTCCGTCATCATGTGGGAATACCTACATATTGGTGGCAGTGGATTATGTATCTAAGTGGATAGAAGCTAAGGCCACCACAACTTGCGAATCGAATGAGGTGGCTAAATTTCTCAACGATAATATTTTCAATAGATACGGAGTTCCTAGAGCCATCATCTCAGACCAAGGAACACATTTCTGTAATCGCACCATCGAGGCTTTGATGAAGAAATATGATGTACACCATCGAGTGTCAACTCCTTACCATCCTCAGTCCAATGGCCAGACAGAGATTTCTAATCGCGAGATCAAGGCGATATTGGAGAAAACAGTTAATCCTTCAAGGAAAGACTGGAGCAAAAGACTCGGGGACGCATTGTGGGCCTACAGAACTGCTTTTAAGACACCAATTGGGATGTCACCTTACAGACTTGTGTTTGGTAAGATGTGTCACTTACCTGTGGGTATTGAACACAAGGCGTACTGGGCAGTGAAAGAAATGAACATGAAGCCGATAGCATGCGAAGAAGAGAGAAAGTTGCAATTGCAAGAGTTGGAGGAACTTCGGCTGGAGTCGTTTGAGTCTGCCATGTGGTACAAAGAAAGAAGGAAGTTATGGCATGATAAAAACCTCCGGGTCAAGGAACTTCGTGTGGGACAAAAGGTGCTCCTTTTTCAGTCTCGGCTTAAGCTAATGCCAGGGAAACTGAAGTCTAAATGGATTGGCCCATACACCATCGTAGGCATCCGAGCAAATGGAGCAGTGGAGATCCAGGGAAGTGCTCCAAACTCTGTTCCTTTCCTTGTAAACGGTCATAGAGTAAAAATTTTTAGGGATAATTCCGAGTTGTGTGTAGTGGACGAGATTCCACTACACACACTCTCTATTATTGCCTAAAAAGACAGGGTAATTTCCGATGAATTCCTGGGTCAAGGGATAAGTTGATAATTTTGAAAATTCACAACTGAACCAGGGAATCTCGGAAATACAACATGTAAATAGTTTAATTGTTCTTTAAAAAAAAAAAAAAAATTTATGTATATATGTTTTCGAAGCACCAGACTCCAAGGGGAACCCATATTTTATGCCCTAACCTCGACCCAGGGGTCTGGAACCTTCAATTTTTATTTTGTAGGGCATGGTCGAGGGGATTATCCAGGAGGAGAGTCTGAAGGAAGGAGTCAAGGAGGGAAAAGATATTTTGAATTTCAAATTCTGGCCGATAATTATGGGAGACGTACGGTTGCTTACATCACGCCTGCAACCGCACCATCCTTTCACCAGAAAAAGCAACCGTCGTTTTTCTCTCTCCATCATTCCTAATTAGACAAAAATTTGTGTTTGCTCTTCCTTTTATTTTCATTCATTCTCTCTCTAAAGCACGGACGAAACCCTAACCAAAAATCGCCTAGTTTTTTTTCATTTTTTTTCAGATCTACACCGATGGATTCTACCAAGGGCACTGAGTATGACCTAACCTTGTTGGCCGAATTGACACAGAAGTTGGGAAGTTTAGAGAAAGCGAAGGAGGTGTATGCCCTATTCGCCGCCAGTCTGATGTCATCTGCGCCGAATGCACCGTCACTGGAAATTCCGGCGGATTCGGCTGCGAAACCGCCAAATCTCTCTGAAGAAGGATCGCTAGTCGCAGAACCACCGCATGCAGAGGTCGTTTCGCAGGAGGCGGAGGCAGAGGAGGCATTACAACAACAGTCGGAGGATGGTGAACCGACACATGACGAGACCTTGGTAGAGACAGAAGGAAATGAAACGGAAAACCCTAATCTTGAGGGTAGGGAAATGTGTGAGGGGGAAACCCCTATTGCTGTTGAAGTTCGTGAGGGGGAAACCCAGATTTCTGTTGAAGTTCGTGAGGGGGAAACCCCTGTTTCTGTTGAAATTGCTGAGGGGGAGACCCCTGTGTTTGAGAAGGTTGCTGAGGGGGAAACCCCTAATTTGGAGAGAATCGCTGAGGGGGAAACCCCTATTCCAGGAGATGTTAGAGGGGAGAACCCCATTTATATCGAGGGGGCAACCCCAATGATGGTTGAAGAGGGGGAAACCCTAGAAAAGCTTTTGGCGGAGTCAGATCTACATTCAACGGTAGTACCGGAGCCCGAGGAAGGGCTGAAACTGATCGTGGACCTGGTTGATGACCAGGAAGAAAGTGAGCCCAAGATTGATGGAAGGGCAGAAAGGAGGCGCACTAGGAGAAGCCTCCTTGACGAAGTCGATGACTTTATACCGGACGCGACAGAGACAGAGGCGCGCTTGGCCAAGGAGAAGGCAAGAAAAGGAAAGGCGCTGGCGACTACATCTACTCGGTCAAGGAAAGCTCCCTCCGTCCAGGAGGTCGAGGAGACCCTTTCCCCTGTGACCGAGGAACCCTCTGTCGAGGAGCACGACGAGCCCATCCCTGAGCCCAGCTATAACTCTGAGGAGGTTGAAGAAGAGCCGATTCCCGGACGCCCGGTAATTTGGCTGACTAAAAGCTTGTTGGAGGAGATGAGACAGTTTGACGACCAGAAGAGGATCGCGGTATACAAGGAAAGATGTAGCGCAGGGAAGATGGCCAAGTCAGGAAAACAGTATAGCAAGAGGGAGCTCAAGATGATTGCATGTGATAAAGAATTCCGCGCCTATATCCAAGAAATAGGGTTTGAGTGGCTGTTGCAGCACAGCCAAGAGAGGGTACTAGTGGATCTAGCAAGGGAGTTTTTCTCCACTTTTCGTTTGAAGAATACCACTGACCTGGACGCGGATTCTATCACATTCAGGCTTTTCAATCAGGAGCACGAGTTGAGCATTAGGGAGTGGTCCCTACGGATGGGGTTGTTCACCAAGGAAGAAGATGAAGAGGGGGCATGGAACGACAGGATGGTGGGGATGCCAAAGAACACGCCTGGTTTCAAAGTACAGACAGCATGGGAACTGGTCACGCACTCTAAATCAGGGGCGTTTAAATCCAGCTACTCCAAAGCTTCCCACATCGAAGACCGGATCCTCCGTTTTGCTCAAACATTTATCAGCTACAATTTGATGGGCAGTGCGAATTCAGCTCTCACTACTACCGATCTCTACTTCACATGGTGCATGGCGGAGGGTGTTAAGGTGCACCTCGGATATTGGATGGCGCAGGCGTGCCATCAGATGACGAGCAACCCGGGGCGTCATATGTACACCTGCCACCTCATCGGCGCTTACCTTCAGAGGAATATAGAAATGAGAATTGCTAAGGCCGCTCCGCTAGTAGTCATGTGCGACCCCCCGGAGGTGTTTAGTGTTGATTATTTCTTCAACAAGGGGTTGCTGCAGACTCAAGGCACCAAAACTCTCTTCTATTCATTAGGAGACAGGGTGAAGGCAGAGCCGGAGGAAGCCGATGAAGCCATACCGAGTGAAGAAGTTGAGGAGCTGCGCAAGGAAGTCCAAGACGTGAAAAAGGAGATGCAGATGATGAGGAAGGATATGATAAAGGAACTCGGTGGGATGAGGAAAGAATTGATGGGAAATCGGGAGGAAGTACAGACCCTGAGGGGAAATATTGCTGATTTGGCGGTGAAATGTGCCAAACAGAATGATAGGATGACGGAAGCGGTGGAGCTTTCATTGAAAATGTTGAAGTGGATGCAGCAGACGCTCCCCTTGACCCAGTCGAGGACAACTCCTGGGTCCAGCAGTGAAGTCAGGCAGCCCACTCAGAGCAGTCCCTCCGTCAAGCGACCACAGCAGTCGCTGCAGTTGATCTCCCCGACCATTCCCGTGCAAGTTCCAGCCCCACCAAAATCAAAGTCTATCGTGAGAAAGTCAGTACCTGAAATCCCAGAGCAGAAGGAGGAAGAGCTGGAGCAGCCAACTAAGAAGAAAGTGAAAGTGACCCGACCCGGAATCCCACCCCAGTCTGGCTCTCGAGGGAGCCAGTCCCAGAAGTGATCCATCGTCTCTTGACCAAGTAACTTTTATTTGTCGTTCTTTTCATTTTTTTTATTGTTTACCTGTTATATATGTGTTTAACATTTGTTATATCTTCTCCCATTTAGCCCACTGCGTGGTCTAAGGTGAGAAGTTTGTGTTTTCTGTTGTTTTATTTGTTTTCCTATGTTTTCTGTGTTCTTTCTCCCACTTAGCCCATTGCTTGGTCTAAGTGTGAGAAGTTTTATTATTTTGTTTTGCATTGATCTCTCTGTTCCCCCCTTCACGACGATGGCTTAGGGACAAGCTTGAGTGAAGTGGGAGGGGGAGAGGAGTCAATGCATTATCCGTGTTGCATATTAAGAGTCTGTTAGTCTTAAGTGTTGTCACATGAGCCAGTGGATATAATACGGCATGATTCCCTTAGTGAAAGTAATTGAAGATAGAAGGCATTTCAACTTAGAAGCTTTTTCCTTAAATAAGCCTAGTTAATTTGAGTGAAGCGAGAACGACAGAGAATGCCTCTACTTACTTAGTTGTGAAGCCCTACTATATAGTGAGTTATAAACCTCAGATAACATTGAGCTAACACATGTTTAAGGGCCACCACTGAATGCTTAGCGAAGAAGAGCTATGAAGGAGAAAAAATTGGGAATTGGGTTATGAAGGTATAAGCTGGACGAAGTCCAGGGAAAGACGTTATAAGCTGGACGAAGTCCAGAAGAAAGGAAAAAATGGAGGAATAAGCTGGACAAAGTCCAGAGAAAAAAAAAAAAAAAAAAAAAAAGAAAGAGAGAAAAAAAAGAGGAGGAATAAGCTGGACGAAGTCCAGAGGGGGAATGGTCTAAAAACAGGAATGATAATAGCCTGACCCAGGAAGGAGAAACTCTCATAACCCAACGCTTCAGTGGTGTAGCATTAACTTAAGAGAGAATCGATCCTAACATCCCTGGTGAGGAATGAGTGATCGAGTGAATCTAACAATTGGGTAAGTAGAAAGTTATCTTGACAAGCTGACAGATTGGCTAGGTAAAGGAAGGGAAAGGGCCTATTTGGAGGAGTGCAAACTATTGGAATGACCTTAATCTTGTGGGGACAGATGCCTAAAATTGAAACTAGCTCATGTATATGTGTTTTACATGTTTGTATGATTTTCTTATATTTTCTTAGTTTTTCTTGTGTCTAGGTCTAGGAGTCGGTCAAGAGATAACCGACGCTATATCATTTAATTTTACAAAATTAAAGTCTCGTTGAAATTATAATTTGGTCAAACTCCATTGACCGGCATAAATTCCAACAATCCCCCACATGAGTGGAAATAGCCAAATGCATATGCATGCAGACACAAGCTCAACCCTCGAGAGGTATATAAACATAAGGATAAGTAGCTTTTAGCTTTGAACCTTCCATAGTCAACGCCATCTGATACACATGCGGCCTAGTAGCTCGATGCTTTGAACTAGTCCCCCACGGCGTGCACCGGGACAATGGTGTTAACACTTAAACACCTCAACCTCATCCGTTCTCACGTTTTGTGTCCTTTGCGGCCTTGGACACCACTTTAGATTCATAAGTGTGTAATTTGAAGCGGCCACACTTCACACTTACATAGGTGATTCCTACTCGAGTATCTTGCCCTACTCGGTCTCTTTGAGAACTCAATCTCCTTGAGATCCTTAGGAATCACTAAAAGTCATAGACTTATCCTCACCACAAGGCAAGTTTTTCAACACTCTATTGCTCTTTAGGGAATAGATGATGAGTGTTTCACACGAACTCTCATAGCTTAGTTTTCCCATTGAACCAAGTTCTTGGGATCTCCAGTCATCACGGTTGGGTTACTACTATGACAATTCTTTAGTTTGTGGATTTCAAACCCATTCTCTCTAGCAACTTATTCATTTCATCACAGTTTAACCCTTTGGTTAGCGGATCCGCTAGATTATCTATTGACTTTACATAGTCAATTGTAATCACGCCTGTTGTGATCAAATGTCTCACAGTATTATGTCGTCGACGGATATGTCGAGACTTACCATTATAAAATCCATTGTTTGCCCTCCCGATAGCGGCTTGGCTATCACAGTGAATCAACACTGGTGGTACTGGATTAGACCAACCTGGAATATCCTCAAGGAAGTTCTTAAGCCACTAGGCTTCTTCCCCAGCTTTATCTAAAGCTATGAATTCTGATTCCATGGTTGAACGGGCTATACATGTCTGTTTCGTGGATTTCCACGAGACAGCACCACCCCTAATAGTAAAGACGTATCCACTTGTTGAAAGTGAGTCCTTATTGTCGGATATCCAATTCGCATCACAGTACCCTTCAAGTACCGGGGGTATCTCAAAAAGTGTAGCCCATGATTTTGAGTATGCTTTAGATATCTCAAAACCCTTACAAGAGCTCTCCAATGCTCTTTGCTTGGATTACTCGTGTAACGACTCAACTTGTTCACGGCACAAGCAATGTCCGGTCGAGTGCAATTAGTCAAGTACATAATGCACCCAATGACCCGTGCATATTCTTCTTGTGCAACGGGTTTGACCTTGTTTTTGCTCAAGTGAACATCGAGTTCAATTGGAGTCTTAACCGGTGCGCCATCGTAGGCATTGAATTTCTTAAATATGTTCTCAACATAATGAGATTGGGTTAAGATGATTCCATCTGATGTTCTTAGAATTTTCATTCCAAGAATTACATCGGCTAGACACATGTCTTTCATGTCAAAGTTTCTCTTTAACATGGCCTTTGTCTCGTTAATCACTTGAGTGTTACTACCCATGATTAACATGTCATCAACGTAAAGACACACTATAACGTACCCGTTATCAGTGCTTTTAATATAGACACATTTTTCACACTCGTTGATTTTAAACCCATTTGATAACATTACATTATCAAGCTTCAAGTGTCATTGCAACGGCGCTTGTTTCAATTCATAGAGGGACTTAACCAGTTTGCATACCTTCTTCTCTTGTCCAGGTACTACAAACCCTTCGGGTTGTTCCATATAGATTTCATCCTCTAGTTCACCATTTAGAAACGCAGTCTTAACCTCCATTTGATGAATCTCAAGATTGTGCAATGCAGCAATCGCGAGAAGCACTCGGATAGATGTAATCCTCGTTATAGGTGAATAGGTATCGAAGAAGTCATGTCCTTCCTTTTGTTTAAAACCCTTTACAACCAATTGGGCTTTATACTTATCCACTGTTCCATCGGCCTTAAATTTTCTTTTAAGCACTCATTTGCACCCAAAAGGTTTCGCACCTTCGGGCAAATCAACCAACACCTAAGTGTGATTTAGCAAAATTGAGTCAATTTCGCTTTGAACAGCTTCTCTCCAATGTAACCCGTCTGGGCCATCGAATGCTACTTTTATTAACGTTGGCTCTTCATCCAACATAAAAGCAATGTAGTCAGGACCAAATGTTTTTAGTGTTCTGACCCTACTACCACGTCTTAGTACTGCATCACTTGGATCAGGCCTCACTCGCTTGCGCTATTTAGGCTCTTCATCTGCGGATTTAGAACTAGTGGCTTCATCCACTGTTTTAGAACTAGTGGCCTCTTCCTCAATTCTTGTCTCAGAATTGATTGGGACTTCTTCTTTCTCCTTGCAAGGAAATGTATTTTCGAGAAATACGGCATTCCTTGACTCGATTGTTATTCCTACTGTAATAGTCGATATTTCAGACTTGTGAACAACAAATCTATATGCACTACTGTTAATTGCATATCCAATGAAGATACAATCAACCGTTTTAGGTCCAATTGTGACTTCTTTGGGCGGGGGAACCATCACCTTCGCCAAACACCCCCACACTTTGAGGTATTTGTAAGATGGTTTCCTTCCTTTCCATAACTCATAAGGAGTGATGTCTTTTCCTTTGAGTGGAATTTTGTTTAGGATATAGTTGGCTGTCAAGATAGCCTCCCCCCCACATGTTATGTGGTAATCCTGAACTCATTAGCAACGCATTCATCATCTCTTTTAGAGTTCGATTTTTGCGTTCTGCTACACCATTAGATTGTGGTGAATATGGAGTTGTTGTTTGATGAATTATACCCCTTGCATTGCATAACTCCTCAAACGGGCTACATACTCGACTCCTCTATCACTTCGAATCGCTTTGACTTTACAACCAAGTTGATTCTCAACATCGTTCTTATAATTTTTGAACGCTTCTATTGCTTCATCTTTACTTCTTAAAAGATAAATGTAGCAATATCTTTTGCAACCATCTATGAAAGTGATAAAGTACTTTTTACCACCTCTAGTTTGTGTTAGAGTTTGTATACTAGAAATCACCTTTCGAGTAATTGAATACTGTTAAAACTCTTATTTTATTTTCCAAATGAATAAGCAGATTATTTTTGTCATAATGTTGTTATGTTTTACATTTAATGGATGTTTATTGCATATTTAAATGTATAAGTAACTTAACAAAGTCTAAGTCTTTGTTTTAGTAGACCGGTTGTGGGCGTCGTTCACTTTAAGGTAACACGGTCAGTTCTAAACAAAGAAAAAGAATAATTTCACAACCTAGATAGGCTTAGACTACCTATCGTGAAAGGTTGCAATGTCAGTCCGATTATTTCTAAGCCTTACTGAAATAAGATGACATTGGTGTGGTATAGCACTGAATGGATCTAACAGCGAGACAGTCTTTATGCTATCTACTGAAAGACGAGGTCTCGTAAATTATTTCTCAATCAATCTACGTTAGCATTGAGCATACGGTATTGATTATGCACTACTTTGACTTACCAAATGGTGCGGATTTTTCGTAACCCAATAAGCCTGGTATATTGGGTAGTGGTGATTAATACCTAGCGGTGCTAGGATTGCTATTATGTTGAATCGTGCGCGAGGTGAGTCTCTTTTGATAACATCCTCAAGAGAAGCTTGAAATAAAGTTTTATTATTCGGTACCTAGCTAGTTGGAGTTTAATTACTCTATGAATAATAAATAAGATTTTCTTGCTGAGTCCTCTCTTGGAATAAATAAAGATATTAATTAATTAAGTCCATAGCAGACAATAATTAATTAATGGATGTTTCTATCTTAAGCGCGGGAAATAAATATAAAGTAATGGAAACCCGAAGTACTTATAATTTCGGATTTGGATGGGGAGTGTAGTATTACTTCTGTAGTGGCTGCTCGTAATATTCCAATTTTTAGCTTATATTAAATTGGGTTTAATTTAATTAGTAAAAAGCTAATTGGAGGAGCCCATATCCAAAGCCTTCCATAGATCCCTGTCTGGGCCCAATATGTGACTTATTATAAATAGGAGAATAAAGGAGACAGAAAATACACTTAATTATTTTCTTAAATTTTCGGCCCCCTACTGCTGTAGTGGTCGAATTTTTCTCTCCTCCGAGGGAAAGGATTTTTGTCTTCTCTATTTAAGTCCTAGTGCACTGGTGAGATCAGCCCACCCTGATATCAGTTCACAGTCCGGAAACCAGTCAGAAGATCCGTGGTTTTGTACTAAAGATCTTCACGTGGAGAAGAAGCTAGCCATCTTCGATTCTTTAGAGAATCATCAAGGTATAATGGTTGAACCTTAGAAAAGCATGTTTTAGGTTTCAATTAATTTAAAGCATGTTATTATTTGAGTTATGAGCATGATACGTGAGATAATTACGCGAATAGAATTTGTCTAAATAATCCGCTAAATAGATCTGAATTATCTGTAATTGATTTATATGTGCGCTTCCGCTGCCAGTTCCTTCAGTTTGCACCACCCTTAAATCACATACATCCGTGTGAATTAATTCAAGGGGTTTCGTTTTCCGTTCAACTGAGTGAAATGGTAACTTAGTCATTTTAGCCTCATGACATATTTTACATTTGTCTTGGCTATCCATTTCAATTGCCTTTAAATCTAAGTTTACTAATCTTTTAACGGCTTTTGAATTTACATGTCCCAGTCTACAATATCACAAATTTGAAGACTCGGTCAAATAAGAGGAAGTAGATGCTTTATTATTATTGTTAGCCAAAGGCTTTGGAACAAGGCGCGTAACCACACTAAGCTTGAAAAGTCCGTCGGTTACATAACCTTTTTCGAGGGACTTCCCAAACTTGTACAAAGCAAACCTATCAGACTCGAATACAAGTTTAAAGCCCTTATTAACTAGTATTGATCCTGACACTAGGTTCTTGCGGATGTCTAGGACATGCAGCACATCCTTCAAAGTGATAGTGACGCCAGACGTCATCATGAGAATCACGTTGCCCATGCCGAGGACTTCGGACGATACTTGATTCCCCATGTTGATCTTCATCCCTTCAACAGCAGTGTAGGAGGCAAATTTGCTCCTATCTGAGCAGACATGAACAGTAGCGTCGGTGTCGATGTACCAGCCGCCCTTGTTGTCAACAATGTTGACTTCTTCAGTGACCACGGCAACGAGGTCAACTTCATTCCAGTCCTTGAACTCTTTCTCAATGACGTGGGCTTCCGGCTTCTTCTTCTTGCTGCGGCAGTCTTTGGCAAAGTG